>NW_022196900.1:9981523-9997081 GCF_008632895.1 Mastomys coucha
CCTGCTCAGGAAGGTACCTGTAACTCCATGAGTGGGTAAGACCATCAAGCAGCAGCCCCCAGGGTGGCACCAGGCCTGCAAGGCCCTAATGAGGCCACATGGGGCAGGCTGAACTTTTGGGGAGGGAAGGTCAGGAACCACCTCAAGTCCCTGGAGCACCCTTTGCATTGATTGTGGGATCTGGGTAGAGAAGGGGGGCAGGTGTCTGAAAAAAAAAAAGGCAGGAGCCCTCCCCACAGGGGCAGCTGACTAACAAAGAGGAGGACAGGAAGAGTGGGCTGGAGACAAAGAGCTGTTTCTGACCCAGTGGTGACAGTCCTTCCTGGCATGGGTGACATTCACCTGTGAGTACTAAATATGCAAGGTGGCCCTGACCTGTCCCTCACTCTCTGCACAAGGAGTTCCCCTTTCCTCCCTCAGTGGCCACAGTCTGGGACAGCAGCCAGCTGCCACTCTTACTGTAGCTCTGACTGCAGCCCGACCTCTCCACTCTGAGCACACAATCAGAACCATGTCTTACAAAGAACAGACTCCAAAAATAGATATAAATAAATAAAAACCTTAAACATTCTTACAGGGATCTTAAAGAACAGAATACATGTTAAAAACTTCAGTAATTTATATCAATTTTAAGCGATACTTTATATACAATGGGGAAAAAAACACATGCATAGTCCAAATACAATGTTGAAAACAGCATTTTCATAACAAAAGAAACCCCTGAACACTAAGTGTTAATACCATGTACATGAATTCAAGAACGACCACCCTTTTTGTCTGTTGCACACGGTTTATTTAACAATATGATATAAGAAATGAGTTGGTACGTTACCATTCTATACAGTGATTGAATCTTCTTGAATTTTCTTATTTATAGTAATTATAGCGCTTGCACGATTTACACTAGAATTGCTTTTCCTCATTTCAAGTTTCACATAGAAGAAAGAAAAGACTGCTTCTTCTCTATTAACATTAGCATGGTCTAAGAGAGTGATCACCCCTATTTTTGTCTAAAACCAGTTTTATCAGAGAAACAAAGCAACAATTTCTACAGCTGCAAGACAAGAGGTTGGCTTAAGCCAGCATGTATAGATAGATGTGTGGGTGTGTACATGTGTGCACGCCGGAGTCAATTCCTATCGTCCAGGAGTAATACTTGGAGATGCCCACGGAGTTTACTATAGAAAAAATTCTTCCTGCAACATCAGCTCGTTATTGGGACACATTATAAAATGCATTATTTCTGGAACCAGTTAGAAACTTAATTTTCATTCTGCTCCTTAGAGTATCCACACTACACCATACCCCTTTATTTCATGCTTAGACTTCTCCTCCTCTCTAATGCTCTTTTCTTTGTACCTTTCCAAGGATTGAGCCTAGGGACTTGTGTCTACTAGCCAAGTACTCTAAGCTTTATCTACAGCCCTCTCCATTGCTTTTAATAATAAAATTAATAAAAGACATGTCTATTGCCATGGTAGGGTAGCATTTTCTACTATAGAAGCATATGACTCTGTTTTGAATATGTGAAGTTACAGGCCAATCTCTTTTTAACAGACTTTAATCTACTTCAGTACAGGAAGGCTATCAGTTTTTCTGGAATTCGCAGTATTTAAGGTGGTACCTGTCATTTACACAGGATCTAGGATCTAGGCAATTGTTGTGTGTGTTTCTTCATATAGTATTCCCACTATCAACATTGTGTTGCTCATACAATATATTAAACATTGTACAACCAGGAAGAGGCCGGACATTTACAAGCGCCAGCCACATGACTTTGGCCTCACTCCTTGTGGCTGTGATAAAATCCCCCATCCAAAAGTAACCTTGGGGGTGAGCAAGGTTTTATTTGGTTTATTATCCTAGGTTAGAATCCATCACTGACACAAGTCAAGGCAGGAACTCAAGGTAGGAAGCTAGGCCTGCCTGCTATTTCACACAGCATTTCCTCTGACCAAGGAACTCACTTCACACCAAAAGAAGAACAACAGGAATGATGGAGGATGGTGCTTGTTGCCTGGAAGGCAGGGTTATGCATAGCTACCTTTCTCATATAGTTCAGGACCACCTGTGTAAGGTTGATGCTGCCCATAGCGGGCTGAGCTCCTTCCATCAATTGATAATTAAGACAATCTGCCCTAGACATGTGCTCGATCCAATCTGATTGATACACTTCATCATTGGATTCTCTTCCCAGAAAACTCTAAGATGTGACTAAAGCTAACCAAGTTGTTGCTTTTTTGGTATGGCTTGTGGAGGAGTCTCCAGAATGAGATACTTTGAATTTCCTTCTCAATTTTGTCTCCACTCACTCCCACTCACATCTTGAGTGTCACATCATTTCTGGCACCAAGGAGCTTTGTTAAAAGGAACAGTTTGTCAAGTGGCTTTTCTGGCTATGGAGGTGAGGGTTCATCAGGTAACATCTGGTAGCATAAAGCATTCCACAGTGAGAATTTCAGTGTGTTAGACTTAGTCAGACACAAGGCAAGGGCATATTCTCACAGAGGGCATCTCATTACTTTTGACACCAACTGAGAAGCTTAGAGGCTATCTCACACTCACCCACAGAGATAATGCCACATCATTTCTGGGGAGAGCAGAAAGTTTATTTGCTGTACTTTGCGAATTTGAAAACTCAGGCACACACTCTTATAATTTGAACAGTTCAACAGTGTTCAGACAAAAGGCCCCGAAAGCTTTTCTTCCCTCCTTGTCCCTGTGAATGTGCCAAAACAAGCTATTTCATAAAACAGCTTATTCAGAAAAGAAATACATGTGGAAATTTCATAGTCTTCCACTGAGTGTGTCTTCTTTATACAAAGACGTTATTAAAAATGTAATAATAAGCCCTCGGGTGCCAACATATTGCAACTGTCATGAGAAAGAAGTGAAAAGCAGAACTTCTCGGAGAGTTAGATTTCATAGCATCCTTTCGAGTGATAGTTTTTCATGTTGGCTCTATTCATGAGATGCCCTATCACCCCATCTTAGTCTGGCTGCTATATCTTGGTTCCTTTTTAAATGTAACAGGAGTTAAATTGAATGCATCCATCTCCTCTGAAAGCTCCCTTTTATTCTTGGTTCCTGCTTCTCTTTAAAGGGATGGTGTTGTGCATCCTTACGCACTTCACTCAAGGACCCAGCTCAAAGCCCCCTGTTTTGAGGGCTTTTGTGATTGCCACCATTTGTAAAAGCCCCCTTTTCTCTCCTTGTGAGTCTGCTTTCCCATTCTCCAAACCATTGTTCTTTTTTTAGCTGTTCTCAATTCACTCATAAATTGCTGCAGTCTCCTAATTGACTTTCTCTCATTTGTTCCAACCTTCGGTGCTCCCTAAGTGTAGTAGTGGGGTATTTAAAGTTCTCTGATTTTTGTTAACTACCCTTGTCTCATTTCTTATGCAAATTTGTGATCTTGTATTTCTGGCCAAGCAGTTCTGTTCTTGATAATTCCAAAGCGTGATAATATTCTAACCACGGTTTTAAGCATTTTCTACACATATATCACATAATTAGTCATCAAGGTGGTATAATAATACTAAATTTGGTTGGGTAATGGAACACCCACATATAGATTTGGGCAGGTGACAGAACTAAAGTCTGTTTCTCACAGGACTAGTATCCACATCACTGAGGTGCTGCAAAGCCTTAATGGCTACATACATTAACAGTGCCTGACCCATATAGTATGCACAGCCCATATTGACTATTAGTAGCATACCCCACAGTAAGAAAGATGTTAAACAATTGTCAAGTTGCCAGGAGAGAAAATGTGTCAGTGCTTAGGTTTCTTAACAAATGGACTACTGAATTCTCTTAAACATTGTGTTTTACAGCTTCTCTTCACAACATGCATGACCACCATTTTTTCTTTGACCACTCTCTTTCTCCATTAAGACATGGCTTATATCTCAAAGACTGCCTAGCAGCTGGCCTAGTTAGTATTGTCAACTTGTCACATAGAGTCTGGGAAGGGAGACTCAACTGAGGAATTTCTCAGGGCAGATTGGCCTGTGAGCATCTCTGTGCGAAACCGTCTTGATTATTAATTGATTTAGGAGGACCCAGTCCACTGTGGGTGACACCATTTCATGTTTAGGTGGTCCTGGACTGATTGGGAAAGATGTCTATATAGAATCCAGCAAGCAGCATTCTTCATGATTTCTGCTTCAAGATCCTGCTAGAGCTCCATTGCTGCCTTCTCTCAGGGATGTGGGTGTGACCTGTGGATGTAAGCCAAATAAATCCTTTCCTTTTCTTGGATGTTTTTGATCAGAGTGTCTTATCACGCAGCACAATGGAACTACAACAGCAAATATTCTCACTTCCTGCCTTTGAGATGCCAGCAAAATTACATAGAGGTAATAGAAGCCCCTGCTGTGAGCCTCTGGATGCTTCATTGGGTGACTGTCAGGAAGCTCTGCTCATCAGATGCTGACCATCCTGGCCTCTAGGATACTTGGAGTTAAATGCCTAAGTTAAACATTACTATATGTAGATCTTTAGGATTTGGGTACTGTTACTAGATGCAAGTTGCTAGAGATGGGCCTGTGGAAACTATACTTGCGCCCCACCCCCTTGTTTTTGTCTTGTTTGCTTCATGATCTACCGTGAAATGAACAGTAGCGTCTGCTGCCACATTACACCCCAAGCTTCTCTACCATTTCTTCCCCACCATGATAGACCAAAACCTTATGAAAACACGGGTCCAAATAAACCACTCCTCCTGTAAGTTGCTGTGTCAGAGGATAAAGTCACAATGATGCCACATATGCTAAAACAAATAGAAAGGGTCAGTTTCTTAGGAGTAATATACCTGGGTTGAGGCTCTCACTGAGAAGAGTGGAGCAATCATTTTTTATTATTACCAGTAAGGGTTATAAAGAGGCACAATTGTTCTTAAGGAGGCTGAGCCAGCTGAGAGATCCAGGATCTACCCAAAGATTACTTCTTGATGAAAGGAGTTAGTATTTTCTGTGTGTGGATTATGTTTCTGACTTAGTGAGGATCCTTCTTGTGGTACAGAATAATTATTAGCATCAGGCCAAGCTGAATCATTAGATTAAAGGTCTCCAGACTAGTAGAGGAAATGAATGCGTAATTACTAAATGCTAGGAAGATTTTTGTCATTTCAGGACATTGGCATGGATGCTCTGTACCCTCCTGGAGCTTCTAATCAGGCAACATGATGAATGTAGGAACATACTTACAGTTCTGTTTCCTTAATCTCTAAGAATTAGGGGTGTGTTTCCATTAAGAATATGGAAACACAAGGTCAGAAGAGTGAGTTGTTTCTCCACTTAACACAGACCCATTAAGTGAAAAGCTGGGTTCACAGCCTATTCCTTCTGACAGCACTTCCTCCATTTGCAATAGGATCTGTCCTGCCATTCAGTTTCTGGTTAGCTTTAGAACTAACATTTGGTTAAGGAATGACTGCAAGCTTGTGAGTTTTTTCCACTTATACTTGATTGTTCAGGAAAAACAGCTGATTTCCTCTAGCTGCCTAAAGCTACCTAGCGCCAGCATCCCGAGATTGTTCTTGCTCAAACAGCCTACATAGTGGACATAGTCATTTCTGGAATAACAGTATCTTTTTCTACTCAGCTTCTTTAAAGGTATATGTTAATTAAAAAAATCATATAATTCTTCTCCAGTAAGGTCGAGAGAGAAGATTCCATTGAAAGTCCCAGTTATGGAAGTGTATGTGAGCTTTATACACTGGGAAAGGAAGGCACGACAGAGAGCAGACTTGTAAGAACTTCACAAACACACAACTGCAAGTCTCAGTCTGTCACCACAGAGCTTTGCTCTGAAGTCCTCGGCTCTTCTGGGTTTTGACTGGAATTACTCCTTTCTTCTGAGATTTCACAGGCAAACCTGACTTGTTCCATTAACACCACAGTTCTCCTTCTCTGTCCCCCCCCCCATAGCTTTCCACTGACTCATACAATTAATTTTATCATTTTTTATTATCAGCCCTCTTGAGTGCAACTTTTTGAAATAAGATAGTTTTTCTTTCACTTTTCTGCACATGTGTACACACACACACATACACGTGTGTGTGTGTGTGTGTGTGTGTGTGTGTGTGTACACGTGTATAGATTTGTGCTTGTGAAGGCCATAGGTCAAGTTTGACACCGTCTTTAGACACTTTTGCTTCTTTTTTTAAAGTTGGGTTTCTCTGAACATGGAGCTTACTGATTGGCTATTCTGGATAGACAGCAAGCCCAAGGGTTCCTCCCTCTTTTGCTTTCCCAGCTCTGTGGTTACAGGCATGCTTAGCCATACCTGACTTTTTACATGGGTTCTGGGCACTGAACTCAGGTCTCTATGTTTGTGCAACAAACTCTTCCCTAACAGCCATCTACCCAGATTCACTTTCAGTTCCCATTGTTTTACCCCTGTTTATCCGAAAACAGCTCTTGGTGCATAGCTGGAACTCTATTGAGATCTTTTGAAGTGATGAATTCTTATTTGATTGATGAGGAAGTAGGTTAGATTTTGCCTCTTTTCATAGTTATCAGTTAGCCTGTTAAGTTTCTGAGATATCTCCATACTATTATACACATTACATTCTTCTTGGAATTAGTAGTTTAATAATCTTGATTCTTATTAAGTAAATATTATGTGTTTGTATTTTTAGCCTGCTTCCTATAGCCATATAAGAGCTTGGTGCTAGGCATGAGTAAGGTGCTTTCAGTTGACTCAGAAATGCCAAAGTCAGTTTAAATCTGAAAGTTAAGAACAAAAGGAGCTGAGAACCTCATTCTCTGTTCATGGACCATAACTCTGACATACTGCTGGCCACTCTCAGGGCTTGTCCTCTCTCAGCTGGATGTAAGGACCGACCTGAGAGAGAAGACGGAAGGGTTCCTTAGGGAATGCTGTGTTCATAAAGAGATGTTCTATCGTTCCTAAACAGTGTGTGTGTGCACGTGTGTGCTCATGTCCATACACATGTATGCTTGTACATACATGTGTAAGGTTGAAGTGGCAAGTGTCCTTTCCTTCTATCTGTGGAAGGATCTCAAAAAGAACTCATTTGCAAAGCCCCACGGAACCCAGACCCCACCTCCCACAGTATATTTTAAACTAGAGAGCCTCTACTGTGAATGTTGTGAAAGTTGGGGCCTTCTAGTACATTAGAGGGAGAGGAGGAAAGAAAAGCAGATTTGAAGGAGGAGAAAGGAATTCTTGTGTTCAGTGTGGAGAAGATATACTCTCTCACTTTGAGATGAAATGTGATCTGGCTACAGTCTTACTTAAAGATTCAGGTGGGATTTTGTGCCTACTGGCCCTTCATCATTGACTTTAAACTTGTTTTCTTTTTTTCTTGTTTTAACCATTTTTTTTAAAGCCCAAAGTTGCAAATAAGATAGCTGACTAACAACCAGGACAACAATGGTTTTAAAACTGTGTATGATGAGAGTTATGCTGTATTTGGAAGTTGTAACAGGATGAAAAAAACAGTTTTGATCATTTTTTAAAAAAACAAAATAGTTCTACTGGATAGTTTGAATAAGACACCCAGAATAATTTTTAGATGCATTAAGAAGTCTCCAATCTGCTTTTATGGTATCTTCCACGAGATTTTAAAAAACATTCATTTAAAAAGCACACTGAAAATATGCTTGAGGATTGAGAGCGCCCAAGCCCTCACTAAGTCTGCTCAGTTAATGAGCTATCTCCTGTTGGACCATATCACTTGCCTCCTCTGCTAATGCCACGTCATATTCGATCCTATAGTCTGTTCCACAATATCTCCATCTAAAATGCCATGCACCAGTACATTTTCTTCTAGTGCTGTGACAGCCAATACTTGTGAGTGTTCGTCAGATAACACGCCATGTTAATTACAGTTGTAAGGATTTTAAGCCATACGTTTAAGTTTCTGACTATTCTCCCAGTGACTCCCCCCCAAACTCTTTTTCAAATCTGCTCATTGAATATGGTGCTTGAATTAGCTCTTGTTGCCAAAGTTTTGATTAAGTAAATGTCATAGCTAGAAATTTAATTAGAAGCACTTATCAAATTGCAGCCAACTGATATTGATCTCTAAGTGCAACCTATATATTCTCTGCAGCATGCAGGGTATGGGCTTGCTATCTATGGAATGAAATTTAGTAATAAACTGGGTATGCTGCATTTCTCAGCAAGCTTTTAACTTCCATTAAATGGATTACTGAAGTGGGGGCAGGCTGGTGGAGAACAGTTGGGAATGCTGCAGACTTTTAAATGTACAATATTCTCAATGAGCAGAAGGTGTCACATTCTTTGGATTTTTTTTTTCCTAATGGGGTTTCTCTTCTGTCCAACATTAGACTCCCTTCACTGCATGGCAGGTTAGTTCCTCTCCATGGAAATGCTAGGGTAGGCAGAATTTTTTTCTCTACAACACAGATCCATGCTACTTTCCAGCCAATCGCAAAACATTAGTGGAACTTCTGCCAACATGTCCCCACTGCCCTTGGCCATCACCTTCAATTAGAGAGAACAGGAGCCCCATCAGACAGTTGTAACAGCCCAGGAGGTATGTGCAGCTGCAGATTAGTGCCAAGACTCACAAATGAATGGCCAGAATGCTGCCCCAGGGCCCAGAGGTTCAGAATTCCCCATGCAGGGACAATTACCTCCAGCTAGGAAGGTGTAAAAGGACTGTTGAGGCTTTATTCCATGACTGTCCTTGCCAGGGCAGACTGAAGCCCTGAACTAATTGGATGTCAGCCCAGACTTTCCTGTCAAGAGGACTGTGGTAAATGGATCATTCTTATATTCATATCCTAGATAAGGAAATTTGGGGATTAAAATAAGTGCTGGATATTTCCAGGGCAAACTAGAGTGGAAACTGAGGGTCAGGGCCAGAGGAGATCTATTGGCTAAATCTTGGATTATTTTCCCTTTGTTCTTACTTTCTTTCTTTCCCTTTCTACTCTGCTCCTGCACTTACTCATAGTATGGCATAGTATTGAAATGAGCTATGGAATAACAAGGATTCGTTTCATGATTCCAGCATCTGCCCACTCTCTGGCAGGATGGGGTAAATAGCTTTGTTGAGTCTATCTCCTCAGCTAACAAATGAGTTGCTAAAGTTGGTGAATTAAATAATGAAAGTAGTCTTGTGCAGTGTGTCTCCTAGGCACATCACTAAGGACAAAGGCTGCTATGTTTTCCAGTGTCAGCTATCTACCTGGTTCATACCTCTAGTCTAGTCAAGCGTAACCTGATACTTTTTGACCATCCTGGATTATTAAAAATAATGACTATTAAGCCGGGTGGTGGTGTAGTACGCCTTTAATCCCAGCACTTAGGAGGCAGAGGCAGGCGGATTTCTGAGTTTGAGGCCAGTCTAGTCTACAGAGTGAGTTCCAGGACAGCCAAAGCTACACAGAGAAACACTGTCTTGAAAAAACACCCCCCCAAAATGACTATTAAACACAGTTCAGCTCTTGAGCTTTGCAACTGTTATGTCAATTGCGGTCTGGCTAGTGGATTAGTAAATTCACCCATTAAAAATTATTCTATGATCATACCATTTTCTCTGCATTGACCATTTTAGGGGATGGGAGAAAGTCTTTTCCAAGATAAAAATAAGAATTCTGAGAGGGCAGAAACATGTCTCAAAGAAAAAGGAGTGGATATATTTATATAGTCTTTTTGTATAAAGTTGGCCTTCTGTAAAATTGTAGTAATGTTTTCAAAACTATTTTTCTCTTTGCTTTTCAAGGAAAGTATTTTGAAGGAATCTGTGTGTGTTCATGTTTGTTGGTGCATGTTGTATGCACATAAGTCTGAAAGCCAGAGGACAATGTTGGACATTGTTCCTTAGGCCTTTTTTTTTTTTTTTCTGACACAGTAACTAACAAACAGGTTAGCTACCCAGTGAGCTCTAGCAGTTGACCTATCTCCACTCCTCCAGCACTGGGATCACGAGTGCACACCACATGTGTGCCTCTGGTAGGTCGGCTCTGGGTGCCAAGCTTAGTTCCTCATTCTTTCAAGGCAATCACTTTACTTATGGTGTTATCTCTCTATGCTCAAGGCCAATATCTGTATATTCTTGACAACAGATAAATAAGTTACAATGACAGGCACACAGATTCTGGTTTACAGTTAGACCCAATTACTCAGCTACTTAACCTCGGTTTCCTCCATTTGTAATTAGAGTTTATAACAGATAATTTTTCATTAGTATGGTGAGATTCAGTGCACATACTAATCTGGGAAGCTCTCCTAATATTGTTGAGCACATAGCCTTCAGTTATTATTATGTAGTATTTTAAAGCAAAGTCTTTAACCTTCCCTAGAACTGTGTCTCCTTAGTATTTGTAAAGATTTTATCCAGGTTTCTTTTAATTTGTGTCAACATAAGAGGGTGGTATGTGAATGTCACTGTGCATATGACTGCAAGATTCCCACAGGCCATGTCCATCCCCTTCTATAGCTCTTAGTCACTGAAGAATAACAGAAAGAATAACAGAAGGAAACGCATCAATAGAAACAAAAATGTTGGCATTCGGCAGGTTGCAGAGAGTGCTCAGTGATGTGTCTGAAAGCTGAAATGGTGGGATAAAGTTGGCTGGCTGATTCCTGTAAAGCTTTCCTCACACTAATGAAATTCGTTGAACCCCTCTCTCCCTCACAGATCACATCTGGTGCAATTTCCCTTTTGGCCATAAATTTATGCAGCCATTGACAACTGAGCAATAAATTCTTTGTCTAATTTCATATAGTTCCCCACTGAGAAAAGGGTTCTTCATGTGTTATACTTGATGTGAGAAAAATGACATAGCTCCTATTCAGTTATAATCAGTTTGTTTCTCTGTTTTGCGTATTAATCCTTATGTTATTTTTATGCTCACAATAAGAATTTAGTCAAGTCCTAATCATTTCAATTGTCCCTCTCTTTATAAAACTGTATTTTATCTTAATTTGATTTGATATGTATGTATTAAATCATTGCATTATATATATATATATATAAACTTTGAGGGGGAAAAAAGGCATATTATTTGTGTTTTTGTTTTTGTATGATCTTTACTCTGGTATTAAGTACACCTGACCACAGTACATGCTAAAATGATGAGATAAAATTGGCTAGCTGGTTCCTGGAGTACTTTCTTCACATTGATATGAAGAAAATGCAGGCCTACACATATCACTCATTGCATTTTCAGGTGGAATATTTCTCAAGGTAAAGGTGAGCTATCGTGTGCTCTCCTCGTGTTAGAGAGCTCTGCCACTAAGGTCGCGGTCCACCTTTTCTGGATAGCTCTCTGAGCTCAGTGCAAATGGGAGGACTCCCCTTCTCAGCCAGGCTTCCTTTCTCTGTCTGATGTTATTTGGAGAGTGTCTCTAAGTATAGATGGCTGTCCATATTTGGAGGGTGGCCTTGCACAGAACACAGAACTTTCAGCAAGCACTGTATGATTCAACACATGAGTGTCCCTCTCTCCACTGCCCATATTATAATTAGATGCTGTGTTACGACCAATCCACCTGCATCCCTGAGAATCCTTATACACACTCTGCTCCCAGAACAATAAAGTAAAGCTGTCCCACTGAAGCTGTCTCCCAGAAGTTCTTCCGTCATACTCGTGGTTGTTTGTTTGAACCCTGCTCACGAATTCTGCTCCCTTCATCCTCGTGGTCCCACTGACCCAGTGATCCTCTGCTAAAATGAAGACCCAAACCTAGAGAATTGTCTCAGTTAACAGGCTGGCCTTGATGAGGTTAAATACCATTCTCCCATTTCTTCTCTTCCTTTATGTGGAATGAAAACTCCTGTTCTAATCATTCTTATTTGCTTTAATAGTTAGACCCAGAATTACCTAATATTCATAATTTCTCAGTTTTGTAGAAGAATCTTTACAGAGCTGGGGAGATGACTCAGTTCGAGAAGTTTGAATCCCAAGAATCCCCAAGTTCACTAATGAATGTCTGTAATCCCAGAGATCCCATTCTGAGATGGGAAACAGAGACCTCAGAAATCATGGCCTAACAAGGTGGTAGGTGATGACCAACACTTGAAATTGTGCTCTACTGCATACACTGTATACATACACCACACACACACACACACACACACACACACATACACACTTTTTTTGTAGTAAGTGCTATAGTGTGGTATGCTGGCATTTGGGTCTCAAAAGAAAGCTTGAACTGGTTCATAGCCTATGCCCCAGACGGCATTGCTTTCAGGTGTGATTTCAAGACACTGATATGACATCACTGCCAGCAATTGGGAAGATGGAGATATTCAGCTCTTGATAGCCAGTGAGGCAGCCTCGGTGTGCCACTGTTTCTTTTGCTAACTGCATATTTTAACCAAGAAAACTTTGATGACTATTCCAAAACTACTTTACAGAGATTGAGAGGAACTGATTGTATACTGTACGTATGTGCACACACACACACAGAGACTTGTAGAATTTTGTAGCCAAAATTTTTGGCACATTGATATTCTTGGCAACTGAGTATCACGTGGTTGTGAGTTGGAATCCAGTATTTCCTCCTTCAGACAAAATTTAAATGAACATAGTGATTAGGTATTAAGAACTCTTCACAACAGGAGAGACGCCTCCCTCTCAGGTGGTTTTTCTAGCAACCAGATGTCCTTGCTCTAAAAAGACAAAACAAAACAAAACAAAAAATAAACCAAAACCAAAACCAAACCCAAAACCAAACCAAACCAAAACAAAAAAACTAAGCCCAGAGCATTATTCTGTATATGTGGCTTTCCATTTCACTGTACTTAAGTAAACAAATGTCTAGTGAAAGTCACATTTCTCTTATATTTCCTGATAGCATATTTAGATTCTCAGAAGTTGTGATTTGTTTCTCCTCCTTCCCTCCCTCCATTTCCTTCCCTCCTTTCCTTCCTTCCTTTTCTTTCCCTCCTTCCTTCCTTCTCTGAGCCCCACTCTCTGGGGCGATTTCCTTACCTAGACTGTGCCCTGGAATGACCCACAGCTGTGGGGAAAGCTCAACATTTAGCAACTACCTTTATTAACCTTAATGATGCAGAGTTTAGCAAGGAACTTAACCACAAGGTGTTACTGGTATTTAGGTGATGGGTGCGATTATATTTTTGGCTGTGTTCCCCTAGGTTCTCTGAATTTTTGAAATCCACTCTAGCAGCTCTGCAGCAGTAGGACCAGTGTTAAAGGATGGCTTTTATTGCCACAGACAAACTGAGGTGCCATTTTAGTGTCAAGACATTTTCTACCTAATTTAGGGAGGGCTCAGGGAAAATTGAATATGTAGAACTCCTTGTTAAAAATTAATGATTTCAAAGAATTGAGCCAGAGCAGCAAGCCAAGAGTGGCTGAAGTGTAGATCCTGAGTGACTTCTGTCATATCCCCATGAAGGGGTTTATATTCAGCCTGATGGTAGAACTGAGCAGCCTCCATACAAGCTGTATCTGAGATCCTTCACCATCATGGATGGGAAGAGCTTAGTTCACAGACAAAAAGTTAGAGTTAATATCTCCTAGAAAACACCTTGGATGGAAATGTGGGCTATGCCTTGAATCTGAACTTTTCTGTTTCGTGATAGAAATAACGTATTTTAAAACGCCATTCATCCATTCACAAAAGTGGATTCCATTACAATTGACATGCATGTTGCTGTCTCCACTGTGTTATGTTGCAGAGATGAGAATGGGGTATAGATATGAAGCCGATAGCTGGTTAGAGTGTAAAAGCCTTCTTCAACAGAAACAAAGGAAACACTGACAATGTGACCTGCAAATGCTAGATAGGCCCACAGCTCAGCCCTTGAAAGAGTGAGGTCACCCTGGGTGTCTTCAGTAGCAGAGCCACAGAGGTCACCCAAAGTTGTTTTCCCTGTGAGAAGTGTCACCAGCTTTGTTGACCCCTGAGGATCCTGCCAGGCAAATGCCCTGATAGCCAGCAGGCTGTTGTAAGTACCATACAGACAAACACCATCTTCCAGCTCAGGGGTACCACTCACTCTCTCCCTCTTTTCCATGGTTTTCACAGAGGCCTGTGCTCTGCCCACCCCACCCTGCAAATTCCTCTCCAGGACAATCTCAGGCCTCTCCTACTAAGGGATGGAGAATTTCTGGAAGTTTCCATGACACTTGTCCTGGGAGGGGGGCAGGGATATGAAAGCTCCCTGACATTCTCTGGCTGAATATTTTCTGCCTCCAGTTGGAGGGTGGGCTGCTTGGGGTGATCCCCTGCCCCTGCTGTCAACTGTACAGATCAGCTGTACCCAGGAGAACCAGCTAGATTATTTTGGTTTAAATACACTATTCCATCAATTCAGTCAGAATTGAATTTTCAGGGGACTGTGCAGAGACTTCTACCTGGCCGCAATGCTGCAATAAGAGATTTATGTTCTTTGTGTCTAGTCTGAACACCACACAGGCCCACCCAGTAAAGTGGAGCCTGCGTAGTCTCGTTCCTCTTGCGCCCAAGTCCTATCCTCCTGTGACAATGCTAGTGGCATGGGATCCTCAAGAGTCTGTATGTGTGAAGGAGAAAAATAGATGTTTGCTTGAAAATACTGAAAAAAGCTCAGAAGCAGCAGGGCAGCAGGTGCAGGATCCTTTCTACCTCCCTCTTCACATAGGAGGAACTGCAGATCCACAGCCCTCTCTGCTCCTTCCCTGCAAGTGGAGAGACTGTCTCCAGGGTTTGTTCTGACCCCAGGACTCAGGAGGGATGACTGATCCACAGCCCACTGCAAACGGGTCTTACCAGAGGAGAGCTGATCTCCCAGAAGTACTGACACAGGCTTACAGATCCACAGGAGATCCACAGGAAGAACAAGCTCCAGCCAGAGACAGCAAGAACATCTAACACCAGAGATCAACAGATGGTGAAAGGCAAATGCAAGAATCTCAGCAACAGAAACCAAGACTACTTGGCTTCATCAGAACCTAGTACTCCCACCACAGCAAGTCCTGGATATCCCAAAACACCAGAAAAGCAAGATTTGGATCTAAAATCATATCTCAAGATGGTTATAGAGGAATTTAAGAAGAGCATGAATAACTCCCTTAAAGAAATATAGGAGAAAATATAGGTAAACAGGTTCAAGCCCTTAAAAAGGAAACACAAAAATCCCTTAAAGAATTACAGGAGAACACAAGTAAACAAGTAGAAGTCCTTAAAGAGGAAACACAAAAATCCCTTAAAGAATTACAGGAGAGCAAAACCAAACAGGTGAAGGAACTGAACAAAACCATCCAGGACCTAAAAATGGAAGTAGAAACAGTTAAGAAATCAAAGAGAGACAACTCCGGAGTTAGAAATCCTAGGAAAGAAGTCAGGAACCATAGATGCAAGCATCACCAACAGAATACAAGAGATAGAAGAGAGAATCTCAGGGGCAAAAGATACCATAGAAAACATTGACACAATAGTCAAAGAAAACACAAAATGCAAAAAGCTTCTAACTCAAAACATCCAGGAACTCCAGGACACAATGAGAAGAACAAACCTAAGGATAATAGGCGTAGAAGAGAGTGAAGACTCCCAAGGTAATGGGCCAGTAAATATCTTCAACAAAATTATAGAAGAAAA
>NW_022196900.1:10006506-10012780 GCF_008632895.1 Mastomys coucha
CCACAATTACTCTTATACCTAAACCACACAAAGACTTAACAAAGAAAGAAAACTTCAGACCAGTTTCCTTTATGAATATCGATGCAAAAATACTCAAAAAATTCTTGCAAACTCAAGAAGAAGGAAGACCAGAGTGTGGATACTTTGTTCCTTCTTAAAAGGGGGAACAAAATACCTATGGAAGAAGTTGTAGAGACTAACTATGGAGCAGAATCTAAAGGAAAGGCAATTCAGAATCTGCTCCACCTGGGAATCCTTCCCATATTAAATCATGAAATCCAGACACTATTGTGGATGCCAATAAGTACTGGCTGACAGGAGCCTGAGATAGCTGTCTCCTGAGAGACTCTGACAGTTATTATTACAGTTGGGCTCTAATACAGACCCCGACTAAAACAGAATTAGAGTTCACAGCCATCCATTGGATTGAGTAAGGGTCCCCAATGAAGGAGCTAGAGAAAGGACCCAAGGAGCTGAAGGGTTTGCAGCCCCTTAGGACAAACAACAATATGAACTAACTAGTATCCTCAGAGCTCCCAGGGACTAAAACACCAACCAAAGAGTACACATGGTAGGACTAATGACTCCAGTAGCATATGTATAGCAGAGGATGGCCAAGTTGGTCATCAATGGGGTAGAGGCCCTTGGCCGTGTGAAGGTTCTATGCCCCAGTGTAGGGGAATGCCAGGTCCAGTAAGCAGGAGGGGGTGGGTTGGTAAGCAGAGGGAGGGGGGAGGGAACAGCAGTTTGTTTTAGTTTTTGCCTATTTTATTTTATTTTTTATTTTTTGGAGGGGAACCTGGGAAAGGAGATATTGTAAATAAAGGAAACATCTAATAAAAAATAAAATAAAAAATAAATAAAATTCTTCAAACTAAAAAAAAAAAATGGATTGCGATTGATTATGAGTCCAATGGAAAAGAAATTGCTAGCAAAAGCCAAAGTTCCAAAGTTGGGATTTCCTTAGCCAAGGGAAGACCAAAGTTAAGTGGAAAAGGTTGGCTGAGAAAAATTGATAGAGTATTTCTTAAGGTAAGGACAACTAGGCAGAAAGAAATGGTAGGCTCATTTTCTACTGACTTCCTATAAAGTCAGCATAGAAACTAGGGAGTAGGAAATCTATGACTTTGTCTATTCCTGATGTGGTGGCACATGGTAAGTATAAATATGTTGGAGTTGAAAAAGTCAATGGAGCTTAAAGTCATATAAATAAATTTTGGGTCTGGTATTAGGGAATGTTGGAATGGAAATGGTCTCTGAGTAATGGAGACAGTAAGGAGAATCAAGGGAGATAGTGAAGTTTGTTGTTTAGATGTAAATGGAGTTTGAAGTAATCAGATTATGGAAGGTTGTGGTCTTTGGACTATGTTTCTCACTCTGTACACCATAGGTAATCTGGTCTATTTCCATATCTTCTGAAAGTCCTTGAGGCTGAGGACTTGCAAGGCTCAGTTTTGAATTATACCCTCAGAAATTATCTCCTTCCATGCCCGGAATCATCCTGAGTTACATGTGGGAGCTAAACTCCACTGCGACTCTTTCTTGGTATTCCCTCTGCCTAGAGTACCATCTCTGGTCTTAATTAATACACTCTTACCTTACTTCCTTTTTGTTCCTTCAGCTTCTTCTAGACTGAGCTCTGATGGAGTCCTCTGTGGAAGCCTTCCTGGCTCCTCTTTCATATTCTATGACTTCCTTGGATGTCTTTGGCTATACCCTTCTTCCTTTCCTTAGTCATCAGTGTATTATAACTGTGGCTTACCTTGTTTTATCTTTTATTACACGTGTTCTTTGAGTGCCAGGACAGAATTATCATGCCCTCACCCTAATTCTAACTCTTAGCTGAGACACAGTTTGCCATCAGTTCTGTTTGCTCTTCTCTTACCCAAGAGATAGGGCTGTTGTGTGCTTTGTGTTCCTAAATGTCTCTGAAGACATTGAGCCTCAGTTGCCCACCGCTATGGCCAGCTCAGTGGAGATGACTGTTACAAGTGCTGACTTTTCTTTACTTCGTGGTACTATCTTCTTCCTCCTGCCTCCTGAGTCCAGTAAATATCTACCTCAGAATCTTTGTTTAGAGAAATCCATCTGGAGGTCATTTATGAAATGTGCTTGGTCCTAATCTTTTAACAGTCTTTTAAGAAGTGGTGGGGACTTCTAGCTGTGAGTCTTAATTGAAGGCAGGTCAATGGAGGGGCATCTTTGAAGCGTATCTTTCTCTTGGTTCCCTGGTCCCTTTCTGTCTTTCTCTCTGCTTCTTGTGTACCAAAGGTGGACAGCCTCCATTGCATCCTCTGAGATGACTTACCTCAGGCCTAAAGGGACAGGGCCATGTGTCCTTGAGCTGAAGACACTGAAATAACAACAACAAAATGATTCTTCCTTGGAGTGGAATTGTTTCTCTCTAACATTTGATACTAATAAAAAGATAGCCAACAAAGTCATTTAATTTCGGCACAGATAAACTTACTCAGAAGCTTTTAAGACTACAATTTCCATTTATCCTGATTACTCAAAATTTCACTGAAGTTTTCTTTATTGAATAGTTTTTCTTTTGGATTTGAGGAGCCCTTTAATAATGCAGGTACTTACCTTTTCTTGGCTTAAGGACTTACTAAATTGTAGCTTTGCTACATTTCTTTTGAAGTTTTGAAGTTCCATTTTCTTCTTCACAAATTTTTGTTTTAGTTTCTCCTTTAAGAGTTTATCTGACTCACAGTTACAGGTTATCCTCCATCACTGTGCAGAAGTCACGGTGTGCACAGCATGCACAGTCAAGAGCAAAGGGAATGGATGCTAGTGTTCACCCCACCTTCTCCACTGTGACACCAGCCAAGACACAAGTCCAGAAAAGAGTGTGGTCCACAGTGGGACAGGGTCTTCCCACCTCAGCTAATGCCATCAGGATAAACTCCCTCCTTCCAGAGTGCTCACAGGCCAATCTGATCTAGACAGTTCCTCAGTGAGACTGTCTCTCCAGGTGACTCTATCAAGTTGACAGCTGAAACTAAGCATCACATCACGAAACATTATTAAAAATTTAAATGCCCCTTGTCTAGTCTCTTTCTGTGATAGCTAAAATCATATCCTTACTGCTTACATCTTTGTAGGCTCCTCCATTCTAAGATGCCATTTTCCTTTCAGGCTACTGTCCACATCGTTCTTTTAATTTGCTGTGCCACCACCCTGACTTTTTAATTCCCTTAACATGGTTTAAATTATGCTACTGTGTTTTCCCAAGTTTCCATTATCTCATGCATTTCCCTCTTTCATTGCAATCCTTTACAATAACTGCTTGCTTTGATTTTGTTTATCTGTGCCTTTTACATTTTACTGGCAGTTTCTTTTTGGCCTTGTGATCAATAATATGACTATTGGTATAATTTTTTTGTTTTGCTTTTTCCTCTTTACATTTCTTGTTTAATCTTGTGTGGCAAATGAAACACTTATCTAAACTGTATCAGTCAAGATGCTCTCGAGAATCTGAACCAGTTGGGTAGAGGTTGGACTTTTTGTGAGTGATTTCTTCATATGATTATGGAGTTTGAGAAGTCCCATGATTTACCATCTGGAGGCTTATTTTCCTGGGAAATCTAGTTTTAAATGGTGGCAAATGTCTCACTGGAGCCTAAAGGTCTGAGATGATGACATAAATCCGAGACTGAAGGCCCTAGAATAAGGAGTTCTGATGTCTGCAAGTAGGAGAGATGATTGTCTCAGCGTAAGCATAGAAAACAAACCAGGCATTCAGTGGGTTGAATGATGCCGCACCCAAAAGGATTGGGGCAGGACTTCACTCATTCTACTAATTCAAGATGAACTTCTTCTAGACGCCCTGACTCCCAGCTGCTAGAAATACTGTTGGGATTTACTTACCCTGAAAGGATGCAGAAAGATGGCAGCAAATACAGGAGGGAAAGATTGAAGCTCAGCAAATATAGGAGGGAAAGAGTGAATCTCAGAGCTCTCTACACCTCACAAAAGTTCTAAGCATTACAGAATAGAAATAATGACATGTATAAGAGATATTCATGTTTCAAGAGTAACTTTTCTCTACCTTACTCGCTTTGGCTCTGTTTTCATAAAACAAATCTGGTTAATATGAAGAGCTGATGCTATAGTTAATATTGTTAAGTCATGCACATCTTTTGATAACTGTCAGCACTTGCTTTCAGGCCTTGGCCTTAGGTTATATGTAAGCATTGATTGCCTGTGATGTTATTTAGTTTTATTGTGTTATTATTAATAAATCTTTGAAACATTAAGAGATACTATGGAAATGAATGTTAGTGAGATAGATACTGTTTTGAATGAGAAATTTCACCTTCATATCTATTGTATTAACTGCTTGGTAGATTTTGTCATGATAGTTGAACACAGTGTATGACTCTCAGGCTTTAAGATTTCTGGTACTTTAAACTTTACTCAAAGAGTAACAGGAGTTTCTATGAGGAGATTAAGATGATAAATAACTTTAAAACTTGCTTTGTGTATGGTATAAATGTCAGTTTAAAATTATTTTTTGAGGAAACCACTTCAACCTTAATCTATATGCCAATCTCAAGGAATATTGCTGCCAAGATAATGATGAAGTGTCCCAAAATGTACATATTCATGGCCAGTGCTGTATTTCTCTCTTCAAAATTCATGATTACATCAACTGTGCTGACAGAAACTCAGAAGATATACAAGAAAGTAAAACATATGTAGAGCATTTTCCATCTTTAACAGGCATTAAAAACCTCAGCAGAAGAGAGATTGATAGGTAAGAATATATCATAAACATATAAGAACTTGGAAGCCAGACTTCAAAATTCATATGGTTATTCATCCAAAGCTTGAACTTTGCCTTACCCACCTTTGATGATGAATAATGTCAAAATCACTAGACTTTCCATGTTATAAATACATATCCACCTGGCCAAGGATCAACTATTGTTTAGTCTGTTGATAGGTAGGAAGATCTATATACATACTCCTTTGTAAGGCTGTGGGGGAGTGGGTCTTATACTTTCATAGCTTTCAAAGACAAACTTTATATATTTTCGCCCGAACTCAAGTTTAATTTGTATTATACTAGTAGCTTAAAATCCACATTTTGATTATTCATCTCATTCCAGTTGACAATGCTACAAGTGATGCCCGTCCCCAAAGGGAAAGCTGCCAAGCACTTACCAGTGTACCATTCTGTTTCCATGAATATGTTTTTATTTTTACAATAAATTATCCATACTTCATCATAGATCACCAGCCAGTGATATTGGATTTGAATTTCAATGTATTGGCTTTTACATAAGAGAATTTCATGTTTGAGCAGTGGCTTTACTCTTGGTCATTGATAAGCAGCTAGTACTTTGGGGATAATAAAAAGGAAAGGTATAAGTTTTGGTATTTATAACCACTAATCCTACCAAGCTAAAGATATGCTTTTAATCCAGTATTGTAAATTATTGCATCAATTAGAGAATAAGGCTTCCAATTTTATTAATAATGGACTTAATCTCATTTGATCTAGAAAGTGTTTCTAAGAGTGTCTCTAGCTCAGGTCTCTTCTTCTAGCCCTGCCGTATCACCTGGAGCCTTGATGCAGTATGAATAAGAGAAGAATAGCAATGCCCTATGAACTAAGGGTGGGGCCTGGGTTTCCAAACAACTACAGTCTTTGACCTTGCTGGCTTCAGTGTTTTCTCTCCTCCCCTGTTCTATTTCTTGGTTCTTTCTTCTTTCCAATTCTCTCTTCATCATGCAGCTCATTGTTTATTATGCTTGTTCGGTAGCACTATTTCTCAGGCTTTAAATGTGTAGATAAACAGTCAATAGGAAAGATGACATTCTTCATTGACATGTAGAATGTAAGAAGCAATTTGTCATCTTTTAAAAGTGGTATTTTAAAATTATTAAATATAACATTTTAATGAATTCTTTAGAATTTCATAATGCATATAATACATTTTCCCTCAGCTCACCCTAGATCTTCCTCCAACCTCTTGCCACTTTGCTCCCTTAAAAAAATAACCCACAAGCTCCTATTTGAGTTACCTATGTACTCATAAGTGTGGAGTTGTCCAATGAAATATTGACCTGGCCTGCAGGTCACGTTATTCGGGGGAACGAGGAGGGTCACAACCTGTGAATAAAGAATGGGCGATTTTCTCTCGGGTGAGTTTCTGAGACCTGAGGAGCCAGCCGGGAGCCACAGGCCCCATGACTCCCAGGGGAGCCGCAGGGCAGCAGGGACATGATCCTCTCAGCTTCCAAGTGACAGAGGGGGTTC
>NW_022196900.1:10019257-10074227 GCF_008632895.1 Mastomys coucha
TGATTGTCAGGCAGGATGTTAATCTCAGGGTTCACATCCTTTTGATTGTCAGGCAGGATGTTAATCTCTGGGTTCTCAATTAGCTGGGGCAGGATATTTATCTCAGGGCTTTCATGGTTCCCAACAAAATATGATCTCTCTCTAACAGAGGCTACATACTTAAAGAAAACTGATTCTTCTTCCACTCAGTAGACATCAACTGTGAAAAGTTCCTCAGCTAGAGGTGGGAGTTCATGATCCCTTCTCTATTCATGCTAAGATGCTAAGAGCCTTGATCTTGTGTAAGTCATGTTCAGGCAGCTACAGTTACTATGAGTTTGTGATTGCATCAGACATGTCATGTCCAAAACACTATGTTTCTCCCAGTCCTTCCTGACCTCTGGCTCTTGGAATCTTTCTTATACCATTTCCTTGATGTTCTCAGAGCCTTGAGGTAAAGGCATATGACATAGATGTCCTATTTATAACTGAGCACTATAGTCCATTTATGGGTTTCTATATTAGCTACTGTCTGCTGCAGAAAGAAACTTCTCTGATGAGGTCTAGGAACTGTGCCTATCTTTGAGTATAGAAGTATAATTTAGAAGGCAATTTGATATGATGTCCATTAATCAAAATAACAGTAGTAGCTCCATTCCTGGGGCCTGTGAGCCAGATTTACAGTGCCAAGCATGTGTTTCCTTTCAAGGAGAAGCTTGAATAAATAGAATAAGATAATGGTGGGTTACTCTTATAACATGAGTGCCACTATTACCCTCATGGAGCATAGGGATTTTAAATGTTCTTTCAGCTTTTATTTGAGGAAGAAGAAAAAACAGCTCCTGCTAGAAATAATTTGTGGTCTCAGCTTGAAAGTGTCATTTCTGCCTGTTACTATTGGACAAGTGTACACATTGCTGGCTTTGGATAGAGTAAGTGTGCAGAGCTGAGTTAACCTAGTACCATACTTCCCAATTGGTTGAGCAATATTTTGATGTTCCTTTGAAACACACTTTTCATGTGTTTTGCCACCTGGCATTTTGTTAAAAGATAGGCCCAACAATTCTCATTCATTTGGTCTGAGTGGTTTATAAAGTCAACTTTGAAAGGAAAGCTCCCTATTTCTGTACAAAAATCAGAGAAAAAACCTAGCTATTTTGTTTAAACTTATGTACCATTAAAACAGTTTCCTTTTGAGAAAGAGTAGGCCCCTGACAATGTAGAAATTTCCTGAGTTTTAAATTTAAACTTTCCCAAACTGAAACTTTAATATTAAGAAGATAACTTAATTCTGTGATCTTAGGATTCATATTTCAAAATGATTGCTTAGGCTATATCTTATAAGACCTCTGAGAGGCTGTATCTTTTTAAAAATTACAAAGGTTTGATCCAATCACTAAGAATTGTTTTTGTTGCTCAAGTCACCGGTGCTCCTATAGCTCCTCACGTATGCTCCGGTGACCCCAAGAAACTCATTGACTAATGATGTTTGAAAAATTAAGGAGTAATGCAGGATAGTGAAACTGCATTCAAAGTCTACCAGTAATGATTTATAAAACTCCTAGATGCCTAGATGGTGACCGTGACATTTCTATGAGGATTTTACCTTAATCCTGTGTTTGCTTCCTCACTTATAAGGACATTATGAGTCATGAATATAACAAAACCAAATTTCCACACATAAAACAGATTTAATACCCTTCATGACATTTTCTTCCGTATGTTTCTGAACCAGCCACAAGCTCTCAATGGTGAGTCCCTATCAGGCTCACCCAAGGTGCTCGATAAATAATTGTTATGTGCATTGAATTTGAACTAAACTCCTATGCTTGGTTCATATGCTTGCCTGCATAATGTAAATGATGTCTGAGATGAATATGTGAATGATGCCTGCTTCCATTAATGATTAGTCCTATACTAACCTTGTTGGATAAGGTAGATGAGCAGTTCATTTTGTTTCATGTTTCATGAGCAATTCATTCAGATTTAGAAGCCTTCTGAAGACTTGATATGTACCAGCCACCTTCTCAGCACAGACTGGCCATCTCAGACATTCAGACCAACCCACATATAACAGAAATAAGAAAAAAACAACAACTATGGCTCACATGTAATACACCCTAGAGACTGTATCTAAGAAATAAACATAAACTGTAGTCTTTATTATTTATGTATTACATATATGGCCAGATGCTCACAATTTTATGAAATATATGTTATTACTATTATTATCACTTCACATTCCACATGGGGAAACTTAGAACCAGTGATTGACCACAAAACTGTGGATTACAGGGTGGAACAGAGTCCAGGCAGCATAGGCCCTTTATCTACATTCTTAACTGTGACAGTGGCCTGCTTTGCTTTCCCAGCTTGATACCTCTTCAACTTGTAATTTTCTCTGCTTTCTATGTATATAAACACTCACTGGGTGTTCATTCTGGCATGCTTTTGCATGATTACTTTAGCCTGGGCAAGCATTCACTGATCTTCTAGAGAATACTTATCTTGATTGACAGATACTTTCGTGGTGACCAGCATGTAGCTAGCTAGCAATTGGAGTAAACATCTTTTTTTTATTTGCATATAGAATTTCTAATCTGCCCTATGATAAATGTTTGTTTCATTTTTTAGAATGACCCATGTAAGTATACACTTGGGTTGTCTGAGAGGTGACATTTGATTTCAATTGCTTATCCTTCATGATAATCTGTTTTCTGTCACAAACTGGATATTATTCTCTTAAGGGTAAGATCATTGAGTTATGAGTCACCACCTTGGAATAATAAAATCAGTAGCAAAACAAACAAAGAAACACATAAATGAATAAAATTTTAAAAGTAACAGTTAATACTCCATTAGTTGCCATTAGTGCATACTCTGTCAGACTTGCGGAAAACATGAAAGCTTAAGTTTGTCAAAATTTCATAAACTGGAAACACATTCCCTGAGTGGCTGTGTACCAGCAGTCTGTAGAAAAGTCTTAACAGATGAAATCTACTGATTAGTTCTGTCACATCAGAATGCTTTTTTCTACAATTTGTGGAGGACCAAAGGAGTTGATTTTAAAATGGTGAGTCTTCTGAAAGCATCAAAGATGTGCCATCAAACTTTATACTAAATACACATATGACATGTAATGACAATGTTGTTTACAGAGTTCAGACCCTAGATCAGCTATTCTTCACTAGTGGGTTCTGACCTCTTTGGTACTCAAAGTATTCTTTCATAGGACTATCAGAAAACACTGATATTTACATTATTATTTAAAAAAGTAGCAAAACTGCAATTATGAAGTAGCAACAAAGGTAATTTTCTGGTTGGGGGTCACCACAACCTGAGAACTTATATTTAAGGGTTGCAGCATTAGGATTAGAAGTAGACCAATTCCAAGATATTACATTGGATGTTGGGAGCTTTATCATCAACTTACATTTTAATCTGCAACTAAATTCTAGCCAGGTACCAAGATTTTAGGGATAGGGCATAATTGTTCAAGTCATATATAGAGGATAGGTCCAAAGGTGGGGTCTTAGAGGGATTCAAATGTGGGACTAACTCAAGAGTGAGAGAAAGAAAGAAAATGACAATCCGATAAGACCACTGTGGGTAAACATGAGTAGAGCTATGCAGAAGGCAGAAAGAAGGCTCAGAAACCCAACAGTGGCCACAAAACAATAGCACGAACTCATAATTAATAGCTACATCACTTGTGTCCTTAGTTTCATCCATCTAAGAGAAAAAATTGCATACAGATATATAATATTTCGTGTTAATGTCAACCATATATCACCTCCAGAGAGACCAATGGGGCTGATGATTGCAAAAACAATGGCCTTCAGTATGCCTTTAACATATAAGAAACTTAAGTATTTTGCAGGTCAGGTTTGTTGGGTATGTGCTTATTAAGACTCTGGAGAACCTTAAGACAAGAGTAAATAAACAATGACAGAATTTAAATAAAGAGACGTGTATAGGCTTGCATGGAGAAGCAATAGAGGGTTTTCTGTAGGTGAGACTGTTTGTGTTTATAGTGTTGGTACTGTTCTCCTTGCTCAGTGAAGTGTCTGACGAATAACAAGCACGTAGTTTGTGGTTTGAACAAGCAGGTGATGTGGAGGCAGCAGCTGGCTTGAAAGGAGAACTTTAGAGAAGGCTATCCCATCTCCCAGAAACCAAACATTGGGCTGTCATGTTTACTTCTCCACTCACTGAGTGTATTTACTATACAGTATAGAAAAGTAGTGTACCTGCTTTTGTATATGGGAAAAAAGGTATCCCCTGAGCCAAATTTAATATTTATTCATTATAAAGGTTTGAACAAAATAACAATAATTAAAAATAAAATCAGTTACTTTTGTATTGGCTCAAACTTGAGGCCAGCTCTCTTTTTCCTTTCAAAGGCAATTGACATCTCATAAACAGTAATAACATAAATCAAATTTAAGACAATTATTTTTCAAGTGAAGGCTTTTAAATCCAATAAAAAATTGTATGAATAAAGGAAAGATGGAAACTATTTTATATTAAATTATAATCACATTTGTTCTATACTTACTATTCTGTTGTAAGCAAACAGGAAAGACTCTGTCTACCCAGTTTCTTGACATTTCTTAGGGCACTCCTGAGAGTGAATTTCCCGCCAGCAATGAAGCTAGCTGAGGATGCTTTTCCAGACTACAACTGGGCAGATAATGGTTGTCAAGGCAGAAGGACTGTGGGGGACTTCCAGAAGCTGACAGATGAAATTCCATTTAAAAACAACGACATACACTCAGTTCGAGTTCTGTAAATACTTCAGCTCATCAAATTAATTTTATTTACTTTGAAAGGCTTATTTACTTTTTTTTTTAAAAAGATTTCTTCATTACCAAATTATAGCTTTAGAAATCAAGGGCTAGGACATGGTGAATAATGTCATCTCTGTTGGTTTTAAGATGGAGAGGAAAATAGAAGTGACCTTTTTTTTTTTCTTCATCTCTTCTCTCTTCTGTTTCTTAATTTCCTTCATTCTTTTGTATGAAGCTAGGTTTTTGGTGTGTGTGTGTGTGTGTGTGTGTTAATCTTTTAAATCAATTGGTAAAATTGGGCTTATTAGGTAAACCTGATAACTTGAAACACATGTGTATCTATATGTTGTTTAATATCTGTGTAGAGCTACTTATTATATGTGTTACCCTGAAGAGTTATTATTTTGTAATGAGAACTCCTAGAAACTACTCTTGGTATTTTTCTGACATAAATTTTTATTAATTATAGTTAATCTGCCACATAAAAGATCTCTTGAACATATGCCTTTAATCTCTGTCCTTTCATAGGGTCAGTTTTCTACTTCCATATTGGCCAGATCATGTGCTCTTGTCCTTTTCATGCTTGGCTTATTTCACTAGACACATCACCCTCCAGGTTCACCCATCTGTGTCTCTGTAACTTTAAGTGGTTGTGTCTGCAATGTCTACACCACCTTTTCCTTATCCATTCACCTGCTGATTATTTACATTCTGCATCTTGAAAATTATGAACAATAATAAACCTGGGAGCTTCAATAAACATGGGAGTGTAGATGTCTCTTCCACATACTGCTTCTGTTTTCTTTGGACATAGACCTGCTGTTGTGGAGTTGCAGGACCATGTGTTATCTGCATCCATTTTGAGGAATTTTGTACAGTTTTCCACAATGGCTGTACACTTCTGCTAGTAGTTTGTGAAGCTTTTGTCTTTCATATCTGGGTTTCTCAGAACATTTATAGTCCATCTATTTATCTGTAAATTTAATAACTTTATTTTTACTAATAGCTGAGTAATATTCTACTGTCTAAATAAAGCAAAATTTTATTGTCCATTCATCAGTTGGTGGACACCTATTCTGTTTCTATTTCCTGGCTATTATCAATAAAATGATGAACATGTATGAGGAGGTATTTGTATAGTAAAATATGGAGTCCTTTGGGTATATTTCCAAGTGTAATATAGTGGGATCATGTGCTCAAGATTGCACTGGCTATGTGAAGGTATTCTGCAGTTTCATATGAAAATTTTTTCCTCCCTCCTCACTTCTGTCTTTCTCTTTTCCATTTTCCTTATTGTAGTTCTAGGAATTGATCTTAGCCTTTTGTATGCTAGGTAGGCACTTTACCATTAACTGACACATAACCCAGCCCATGGATTTCTTTTGTTGTGAAGGACATCATTATTTTGATGGAGTTGCATTGAGTCTGTAGATGACTTTCTGTAAGCATTTTAGCATCATTAATTCATGAACACAAAGTTTCTTCTCATATCCTTCATCAAGTTCACTGTAGGATATTTCACTTTCTTGGTGAAATTTATTCCAGAGTATTTTATACTATTGTAAATGGAATTGCTTTCTTGATTTCATTTTAAGAAGGTCTGATTTTGGTGCATACGAATATTACTGATTTTTGTGTGTTGATTGTTTCATTCTTCAGCTTTCCTGAATGTATTAGTTCTGACAGTTGTGTATGCATTTGTATGTGTTTGATTGTGAAGTATCTAGCATTTTCTATACATAAGATCATGTGATCAGCAAATAGAGACAACTCAGCTTCTTTATTTTTAACATGTACACATTTATTTCTTTCAGATGCTTAATTGATCTGACTAAGACTTATGATATATGTGTTGAGTAGAGAGTAAGAGGATGGGCACTCTTGTCTTGTTCTGCATCTTTGAAGGAAAGCTTCAACTTCTCCTTACTGAATATGGTATCAGCTGTGGTTTTGCCATATGTGAATCCTATTGTGTTGAGGTACATTTGCTCCATACCAAGGTTGTTAAAAATTTTTATCATGAGATAATTGAATTTTGTCAAATGCCTTTTCTGCATCTTGTTGAAATGACAATATGATTTTCATCGTTCATTCTGTTAATGTGATGTTCCACACTTATAGCTTTATGTATGTGAAATTATTATTGCATCTGTAGGATGACTCCCATTTGATCCCAGTAAATTATCCTTTTAATGTGCTTCTGAATTCAGTCTGCTAGCATTATATTGGAGATTGTTGCCTCTATGTTCATTAGAGATACTGGCTTTGCATGGTTGGGGTTTCTTTTCCTATTATGGTTTCTCTCTCCTTCACCCTTCTTTTCTTCCCTCCTGCTTGCCTTACATACAGTTTTTTGGCTTTGTCATAAAAGCTTAAAATAAGGTGGGAAGGATTTCCTCTCCTCCTCTTCCTCCTCCTTCTCCTCTTTCTTCTTCTCTTCATTTTCTTTAAATATAGATTTTGTTGTTTTTTGAACAATTTCTCTTTTCCCTTCTCCTTTTGTTTCAGGGTTTTTTACGTGCTAGGGAAGGATGTTAACACCTAGCAACATCTCCACCTTTTTGGTTTTCCCTCTGAGGCTAGCATCTATTCCCTCTTAGAGCTATCTCTTCTGTATCTCATATATCTTTGTGTGTTGTGTTTCCTGTTTCTTCTTTTTTGGTTTTGGTCTTAAGATTTTTTTTTCAGTGTCCTCTTTGACTTCATGATTATTTCTTCCAAGACATGTAGATTAATTCCCATAGGATTTAAAAAAATTTCTTCCTGTTAAATTATGTTTTCAATTTTATAACTACATAAAAAACATCTAAGATGAAATATACCATTGCTTTAGTATTGTCCTTGAGAAAATTATTGTTTGGGCTGCTGGCTTAGTATTCCGTGTTTTTTCCTCCTTTGAACTATTAGTCTATACTCTTCTCATGCACTATGGAAGGGTGTGAGATCTCAGGGAATGGTTAGATAATTCATATCTTCTGAATTGTGGCAACTTCTTGAAGCTAGAATACAGATGGATAGTGGACTTACCTTTCATTCTGTCTAAGGTCTCTCTGTAACATGACAAAGTTGGATTGATAAAGTAACAGAGAACACTGCACTCCTACCCTTCAGCTTGAAGAGGATGTTTCTTGCCTTTGTACTGTTGGTACTCTAGTATTTATCTCTTGTGGACTGAAAAATGTAATGAAAATATTTGAAGAAAAATGTATAGCACATATTTTCTCACCATAATTTCCAAACATATTTGCTGTTCCCAATGAAAGTCTGGTGATTTTAACCTGGTGACTGGATTAGGGCTGGAGTCAGCTACAGGTCTTTGTGCTCACTCTCTTTTGACTTGATGGATTATGGAAGGAAAAATTTACCTCATTAGCACTGCGTCTTGGGATTTCTGTACATCCATGAATGACAGATGGTTGATAGAGTGACAAAATCAGTGATTAATTAAACACACAGACACACAGACACACATGCAAACACACATGAGTACACACATGTATCAACGTATGTACATGCACAGACACAAAAACATTTTACTTTAGTCTTTCAGTTATGTACTGAAAGAAGCTTATTTAAGCAGGCCCATGTGCTATACATGATTTCATATCAACCCCAGAAATTATCACCTCTGTGTGCATCCCTCTAGAGGATATTTTTGCCTTGTCTGTTTTGACCTCTGGGTTTGACCTCCTTTGGATGTGGTGCAACATGTTAGTAGTATTGTGGACCGTATTTTAAAGCTACCAGATTATCTCCTTGTTATTCAGGTTTTCAGACATTTCCTTTGGCTTTGTTGTTAATTATGCATTTTTAAGTGGAGAGCTTTCAGACAAGCATCTCTACTTTAAGACAAAGCACACGTAATATAACATCAACAATGTACAACATACAACAGTATTTTAAAAACCTAACAAACAGCTCTTCGTGCAGCTTTGCTAAAAAGTTCCATATATTCAGTTTTGATTCAGGACTCACTGACAAACCCTCTTCACCACCCACTAGAGCTGCATCAAGAAACAGATTTGAAGATTGACAACAGGAGTTAAGAATTCATGCACAGCGTTCTCACTGGGCTTCAGAGCTTAAGAAAGCTGCTATTTAACTGGAGTATATGCTAAATGCCATGTATAAGTTAGTATGTGTCAGTCCTCGACACAACTTTCTTCAGTTAGGAGAGTGAAAGAGAGCCATCCTATAGAAATGTAGCTGGAGGAGCTTATGCTTGCTCGATGCTCACTCACAGCCTTTTGAACAAATATTGTATTCAGACAAGTAAGATCCAATACATGTTAAGGCCAAAACCAAATGCAGTTTTGGTTCTATTGACCTGGAATTTAAAAGGCTGCATTTCTTTGTTCTCAGTCACTTTTTTACTGAAAAAAAAAAACACAAAAAACAAAAAACAAAAAAAAAACAAAAGGGAGAATCTGAAATAAAGATGATTAGGTTCAGCAGCCAACCTTAAACAGCCGATGAAAATTAGAATTTCTAGATTCAACCATATTGGCTAATAGGAATCCAAATAAAGCGTTAGGTGGGTTCAGGCAAGAGCTCCTTGGGGAGTTTATTGAGCTCTTGTGCGTGCTCAAGCCCTTGTGTCTGCAGTCTGAGGATCGGAAGTGCTCCTCTTTATTTGTTCAGGAGTATCAGCTAGATGGTCCTTAGAGTTCAATCCTAATACCAATGCATCCACAAAATAAATCATGTTAAGATGAAGATGCTGGGGATTACAGAAGTTACTGCACTGTGTGAGGTAGTTTGCCTTCTCTGGCAAATAGAAGTGTTTGATGTCCATGATTGAAAGACTTTTAAACTCTTTTAATGAAGAGACAAGTGAGCTAGCAGGCAAGCCTTGTCATAAGAAAAGCAATATGCTGGGCGAAAGCACAGAAACAAAGAGCTCTCTGTCCTAGGTTTCCAAACTTTTAAAGTAGGTTTATGCTCCTTTCCCAAGTCCCAACTCAGCCAATCAGAGGGTTGTGATTCCTTCATGGCTTGGCTCTAAATCGACCAGTCGGAGTGAACCCCTAGATTCCCGTCAGGAAGCCTGGAGGAAACACCCATTTTGTCAAAGTGGGGACATTTTGCAACATAAAACTGACTTCATCTGGTTTGGAGGATCAATGGATTTGTTGCATCAGGAACTGCTGTGTTAGATTGTGCTTGTGTTTGGGATGTAGCTGGGTAATAAGGCTTGGACTCACCATAAATGAAATTCTGAGTTTAATACCCAGCACCTTCCTCTCCAAAGAAGGTTGAAACTCTCACTACCTCTGAATTTTTATCATGCAAAAATCATCTTCACCATTAAGCAAACCGGATTGTTTGGAATATTGTTATTTTAAATTGATAAAATCTTACCTGAGACAACTACTGGTAGTCGTTTCTTTGTTTTTCTTTGCCTAGTGTGTATTTCAAGAGCTTTCAGCTAAACGTTAATACCAATACCGTTAATACCAAGACCATTCGCTTGACAAATTAGAAAGCCAAGGCTCAGAACCATTACCCAGAGTGGAAGATCAGGACTCGGATCTGTCTCACCAAAACCCCAAGCATAGAAGTTTTTTTTTTTTTTTCCTTTTTATATTGAATCATTACCCAGAGTGGTAGAGCAGGACTCGGATCTGTCTCACCAAAACCCCAAGCATAGAAGTTTTTTTTTTTTCCTTTTTATAGCTTGCTAGATCCTAATCATGAAGCCTAAGGTCACTTGTAGATATTTCATTAAACCTTGTGTTCAGCATTTCCCACATGTCTGTTAACTTACCTCTGGGGATGGGTTCACCCATTGATCTTAACTGGGATTCAAGTCTCTCAATCCACAAAGCTCACTTTTTCACAACTAAATATCTTGATGGGTTTGAATACAGACACATCAAAGTTATACCGTAGGAGTAGAAAGCAATTTGAATGGATCTAGGTATTTAAGAGGCAGAACTGAGTAGACACCATTTCAGGCCTGCCTTAAATGACAGCAGGAAATAGCACATAGTTGGAGATTTTGAAGTTTAATAAATGGTTGGAAATCCTGACTGTTGGATGTTGAGATTTTCACCATGCCAGATTAGATGTGTCCAATAGATAAACCCTGAAAATTCCATTGAAAAATCCAAAAGAACCGGGAAGCCTAAAAGTATCTGTGGCAGGGACAGTGAAAAGGGGGAATAAAGAACCTGTCCAGTGTTTCCTTGGAGGGTAATGACTAAGAAGCACTTAGTGTGTTCTACCTAACAGCTTCCTCTAGGGGTGATTGGAACCAGTCCCTAGTGGGTTAGAGTTCCCGTCACCTCAAGATGATGAGGTGAGAAGGTCCCAGAATTATGTTTGCATTGTGGACAAGGTGCCCTAGAAGAAGTCACAGTCAGAGCCAGTCTCCTTTTCCTCTCCTGTGACAGTGACCCATGATAACCCTCAACCATGAGTGTTTCTTCTCTCTGTGAAGTAAACAAAGGATTAAAAGACAAACTCCACAGGACGGGAAAGCCCATAAGAATAAGAGCAGCGTCTGATATACCATAAGAGAGTCAGCCAAAGAAACCTGGTGTGGAGAAAGATGGGGCTGTAAGGTACAAGGAAACAGGGACATCTTAGGAAAACACCAGGAGGCCAGGAATTTCCTTAATAAGATAAGCTCAGGAACTTTGGGAAGGCAGCGGAACTCTCTGGAAGGGAAAGGCTAATTAACATTCCTCGGATCACAGGGTGAGAAACTACCTGAGGGTGGGGGCACATTCCACAAAGTGGACCTTTGCCCACCTTCAGACAAGGGAAGTCTAATTAAATTGTTATATTATACAATAATAATTATTATTATTATACAATCAATTAAAAAAGTCACACTGTTCCACCAATCACATCTAATGGCTGCTGCCCTGAAAATTGTATCAAAGTACACTGAACAAGTTTGTACGGGGTCGCCTCCTTTCTTGAGGGTCAGGGACAGCCTCAGTGCACTGTAATAAAAATCCTCGTGTTCTTTGCCTCAATCAGGCTCCATGTGATTCACTCAGGGGGTTTCTGGTAAGCTAAGGCCCGTCAGGGTCTTATAGGACATTCATATAGAAGAGAGAAATGAGGAGACTGAGGAGCGGATGATCCACCCTCAGCCTGGTGGCCCCTCACAGGGTAAAGGTTTTCTGGGAATCACAATGAGGTTGTGAATTATCCCCACCACACATGCTAACAATGGGAAGTTAGGGTATCCTGAAAGGGCTCTAAGGAAGAAACCATCTCATAACAAATGATGGGCTAGGATAGAAAGATGAAAAAATATTAACTAAAACCCAACAAACCAAAAAACCCAAACCACAGGAAGTAATTTAAAAGAGGTATTCACAGTGGGGGGTGGGGGGTGGGCAATGAATGTGGAGAGTGTGGAGACACACTGACCAGGGTTTTCCTCCTGGGCTTCACTGTTCTCTGAACTTCCCACACCTATCCCATTCACATTGCTGGGGGAGTTTTGTTGTCCTTGTTTGGGGCAGGGATGGAGCAGAATCAAGTCAGAAACACAATGGAATTTGTTGACCCTGTTTCCAAAAGCCTAGGTTCTTAGGGTTCTGAAGAGGAAAGTTGTGGCTAATAGGTTTAGGGTAAAGGAGAAAGAGATCTGACTTTCTAACTCATCTGGAGGATGAGGCATGGATTTGTTCCAGGGAACTCAACCCTGAGTTCCACCTTCTAAGGAAAGCATGGGGTTCAGAGAGAATAAGTCTTACTGTGGTAAAGGATCTCCCAGAACAAAGGGAAGATAATATAGCATAATCCGTATCTACGTGCCCGTAACCTTGTAAAATAGACCGCCCAATCAGAATACATGAACCACTGAACCATCTAAAGAAGACTAAACAAAGAGGCTAAAATGTAAAGGGAAACTAAAGAAGGATATATTAGACTATGCCCTGTGGGATTCCAGGCTCAGCCTTTGGATATGAATCTCCCAAGTCTACGTCAGCATGACTAAACACTATTTCCTGGCAGAAAGTCCTGGTGTTCTGCACAAGAATCTCATACTAGCAGTTTAGCAGAGATTTTTTGTTGTCTCACTATAGCATGGACAGAACATTCTGTGACTGTAAAATGGGAGGGTGGGTACTGAGATAGTTTAGTTGATAAAGTTACTTGCTGCCAAACCTGATGATCTGAGTTTGATCCCTGAGGCCCACATTGTAGGGGAGAGACTCCTGCAGATTGTTTTCTAACTTCCACATATGCACTATGACAACCAGTTCCAAAAATAAATAAGTGTAAATAAAAATGTATTGTTTAATGAAAGGGGAGAGGGCCATCAGACACAGTGGTAGGAGAGAGAAGCTGATGGCAAGTTTTTCAGTGGTGGTGTGGGAGGCTGTGAACATACCTGAGAGGTTGGAGCATTCTCTAAGCAGCATGATGCAGAACATAAGATGCTTAGGCACTCTATGAGTCACTGTAACCTTGGCCAAAGCAAGGCATCCTCAACTCATTTAAGACTAAGTGTGTCATACGGACAGAATAGAAACTCAGGTTATGACAATTGCTATAATATTCTATTTATTAGCACATAGGGGATGTGGTCTGAGATTAATAATTTTGGCTTTGGATAACAATATAAAGTTACACAAACATGTCCAATTATAAACTAAGTGTGAAATCCACTCCTTTTGCATAAAGTTCATATGAACAGCTATAAAGCCAAATCCATTAACACACTAAACAGAAACAAAACAAAAGCATTGACCTCATTAAGTTAATCTGGCATACAATGGGTAGTTGTTTCTTAGGGTTTATTATTAACATAAATTTAACTCTTCAGCTAGATATAAAGTAGCTCTGTTGGAAGGTGAGCAATGGAATGAGGAGCTTGGAAGACACAGAGCACTTTGGCAAGAGCAACAACATCACCATGATGAGCCTGAACTGCGACACATGTGACTTTGTCTCTGGGCTTCTGGTGGTACTGTCCTTCGGACTTGATGTTGTTGCACGACTTTGGGTTTCATGTTTTCTCATCTCTCTTTAATCCCAGTGGAATTGGCTGTTATGATGATTATGTTTCTACTATGACCCTCATTTCCATTTTCTCTTTTGCTCACTTGGGAGCAGGCTTTAAAAATGAATAAAAGTAAATTTTGTTAATAACTTTATGGCACATTCTGAGGTAACTAGAGAGTCCATCCTAAGTGACACTAGATATATCAAGCACACACTGAGACAGGCCTCATATTCAGGAATAGTTGGCCAACACAAATTAGTCTCCATGTTTCTTGGTGTCTCTTTTTTGGTCACATTTTCCTTCCTTCCTTCTTCTCTTTCTTCCTTTCTTTCTTTCTCTCTCTCTCTCTTTCTTTCTTTCTTTCTTTCTTTCTTTCTTTCTTTCTTTCTTTCTTTCTCTCTTTCTTTCTTCCTTCGTTCCTTCCTTCCTTCCTCTCTTTCTTTCTTCCTTTCTTTCTTTTTTCTTTCTCTCTTTTTTGAGAGTGGGAGAGAGGGAGAGGGGGAGAGAGAGATAACAAGTGTGAAGATGAGTAGGGGACAGGAAAGAATGATGAAGTATGCTGAGGGAGCCAGATGCAAACCTGTCTCACTGTTCCCCCATTCCTCATTCTTGTGCACAGCCTGCTTCCTCTTAAGGAAGTGTACTTGTAAGCTCAGTCTGTTCTCTGACCGTGGGCTAGGTAAGACCAATAGGAAAACCAGTTTTACAAGTGAAAGTCATCTCTAAAAGCAGACAGCTTTTAAGCTACCTTTAGATCGAAGCTCAAAGTTCATGTTGGAGAGGGCTGTTTACAGGCCCGCAGAACAATTTGATGGGTACTGCCTTCTCCTTCAGTCCAGCAAGCATGCACATCTGGGAACACTCTCCACAGCAACCCTTCTGTTTAATTTGCAGGTCAGCTCTTCAATAACCTCATGTGACAAATAATTCACATAACCATGTGTGACATTTTATTACTCCCTTTTCTAAAATGAATGACATAGGAGATAATTTCCCGCTATAATTTCCAAATGACATTAAAAATCATCTATCACTGATTTTTATTTCATTGTGTTGAAGTTTTCAGAAGATGTATCTTCATTTTCTTCCACTCATACTAAATATAACCTTGTGAATTATGGACACGTTTTCATCCTGCGTTTATTTATAAATCCCCACAGATATTTCACTTGGAAGTATTTTGTTTGTCTGGTTTTCTTGGGTAGCATTTCATGCTTCTGGCACAGAGTGCCGTGGCTCTGGCTCTCATTGTGGAAGCATTGAAAACAGTGTCAGCTCTTCCAAGGAGCTCCAAGTCCTCTCTCAGGGAAAACATGAGGGTGCTAACAATTACAATGCCAAGGTGAATAAGCCATTGCGAGTAAGACTTGGCGTCTCAGTCCACACACACTGTGGGATGGCTATCTGTGAAAACCTCAAGCTCCTGATGGTGAAGAGCGGTCAGCCGGCACCCTATGGCTTCTCTGTGAAGCTCTGATGTCGCACCAGCATTACTCTGTCCTCCAAAGACAAGTGCTTTTCTGACTTCCCTGCCCCATCTCTGCTGGTCTCAATGTGTGAAATATTCCCAAAGGGTAGAATTCAGGACCCAGAAATCCCAGCTTAGGAAAAGGAGGCAGAGACTCCAAAGGACAGAATTCCTTTCCAGAATGAGAGGGAATACTAAGTAAAATTTTATGACAGTGGTGGTGGTGGGAAGGGCGGCGGGCTATGGAAAAATTACCTTGTGCTTTAGTTTTGTTTTCATGTGGTGTGTGTTTTTGCTCAGAGGGGAGGGTATCCTGGGACTCTGAAGCCCAGGAACCTTTCATCTCTGAGGGGAGAAGGTATCCCTGTGACACTGGGGCGCAGGAACCACACAGCTCTCAGATGAGGCAGTGTTCCAGTGGAAGCACATCCTGAGACATGGGAGCCCAGGAGCCACATACCTCTGAAAGGAAGCCTCCGCAGCAGAGCATTGCAGCTCCCAGGGGAGGGCATCCCTAGCTGAGCTGAGGTACTCAGGAGCCTAAGCCCATTCCTTCTCCTCACTTCCTCTCTTCGTTGCTTCTTTTCCTCTTGGCTTCTTCCAATGAGAGAGACATGAGGCAAGAAGTCTCATGAAAGATTTATTGGAAGGTCCCGGGTGTGGAGGGACGAATCCAGGATGTCTGTCCTCTGCTCCCAGAATCCAACAGTAGGGAGCTGGATGGACAAAAGGGTAGCGCTTATCTAGGATTTCTGAGGGAGTGGAGCTTCTCAAGGCAGAGATTTCCAGAGTGAAGACTGGTGGAATTTCAAGTTCTGAGCTTAGAGGTGAAAGGGACTTAGGAATTGGTGGGTTTTCCTGCTCAGGGATTGGTGGCTTTTGGTGGGAAGCTCAGGGATTGGTGAGGTTTTCTGCTCAGGAATTGGCAGCCTTTTCCACCCTCTTTCCCCTGCATGAGCCCCATGGGTTAGGGTGCGAAGTACTTCCTGACTGCAGCCAGCTTTTGCTGAGGTGCCCTCTCTGTGGGGCTGTGGTGGACTGAAGAGGAGTTGTTGATACTGTAGGCAGCTTCCGTGGGACATCTTCTGTAGCTTTCATGAAAGCTGTAGGCTGAGGTAGGAAAGGTGTCTTCACTGAGAACAGCTCCTGAGGCGAGAAAGGCAATGTGCCATCCTGCATAGTTCCTGCAGTGCCTGTTGATGGCTGCAGGCTGAGGAGATGTTGTGATGTTGCCATTTTGACAGGAGTCACCATTTTGGACAGCTCCTTCAGCAACCACAGACTGGGGTAGGAAAGAGAAGCCGGACACTCCTTTGAGGGCATTTGTGGTACAGAGGTGGCGCAGCAGCTTTTGTGGTGCATCAATCAGAAGCTACACTGTGGACTCCTCAAGAGTCCAAAGGCATGTGGATTCACCACTGAAAGATTCAATGAAGGCATAGTGGGCATCAGGCCTTGGCTTTTTTTTTATCTCCTGAAAACAAGGGAGCGGGAAGCTTCTGGTTAGTTTTAGCGGAACTCCCTACCCCATACAAAAGTCACAGAGGTCTCTATGCATAGATGGAGGAAACAACTACCGCTGTCTGCATCGGTAGTGGATTCACAGGGACACACTGTGAGAATTTGATGCCTCTGTGTTGGTCAAAGGTTTGTCACAATGATACAGCATGTGAAGACACTGTTGGCAGTTATATTTGTCACTACTGGCCTGGATACACAGGTGCCTTATGTGAGACAGACATAAATGAATGTAGTAGCAACCCCTGCTAATTTTGCGGGGAGAATGTGCCAAGTTGTCTACAGAAGATCGACTCAGACACATTGCTGGCCTGCTTTCAGCCTTCAACTATCTTAGGGCCTCAGGTTATGCTTGTATCTGTCAGCCTGGATTCACCAACAGGAGCCTAGAGTAACTGGCCTTTAAGAAACGCTGCAGTGTAGGGGAATGCCAGGGACAGGAAGCGGGAGAGGGTGGGTTGGTGAGCAGGGGGAGGGGGAAAGGAACAGGGTTTTTTTTTTTTAATTTATTTTTCTTTTCTTTTCTTTTCTTTTTCTTTTTCTTTTTTTTTTTAGAGGGGAAACTTGGAAAGGAGATAATCATATGATGTGTAAATAAATAAATAAATAAATAAAATATCTAATAATAAACAGAAGCTCCACCCAGCAGCCAATGAAAACAGGTTCAGATACCACAGCTAATCATGAGATGGAGCTCTGGGAGTCTTATGGAAGAGCGCGGGGGGGGGGGGGGGGGGGGAAGATTAAGGAACCCAGAGGGAATAGGGACTCCACAAAAAGACTAACAGAGACAACTAACCTGGACATTTGTGGGCTCCCAGAGACTAAAACACCATCAAAAGAGCACCCAAAGGCTGGATGTAGGGTCCCCACACATACGTAGCAGATATGCAGCTTGGTCTTTGTGCAGGTCCCTCAACAACTGGAGCCGGGGCTCTGCTTCCCTGACTCAGTTTCCCACCTGTGGATCCTGCTCCTCTAACTAGGCTGCCTTGTCTGGCCTCAGTGGAAGATGATGTGCCTAGTCCTGCAGCGACCTGAGGTGCCAGGATGGGTTGGTTCCCCAGGAAAGAACTTGCCCTTCTCAGAGGTGATGGGTGGGGAGGGCAAAGTAAATAAGTAAATAAATAAATAAATAAACAAATAAATAAATGAAAAAAGAATAAGTCAGAAGGGTCTTTTTATAGGTTTACTGAGACCCCAAGAGGAGAGGAGAGAGAAGGGAGAGAGAGAGTGCTCAGGTCACTGAATTGGTTCTAAACCTAGAGGTTTCTCACCACTGATGTGTGGGTAGTATACTTATTTATAAGGATTCTGTACTTTGTTGGGTGCTTAGCATCGTCTTCTGCTTCCACCTGTTGTATGTGTGGAACATCCCGCTTCCTTGGTGTGATGTCTAAATTGTCTTCAGATGCTGTTAAGTGTTCCCTGGAGTTCTGTTGAAAACCACCATTCCATCAATAACAAAAACAATGCCGAAACAATATTAAAAGACATTGTTTGAATCTGAGCTTTATGGAACAGGTCAGGCCTTTAGTACCTGGTAAAATGCAATTCACTGGAGGTATTTTGTAAGCTTATTAGCCTGAGTGAACTTAAGTAATGAGAGAAGACAGGCATCATACTAAGAGGCCCAGTAAAAATGAGATGTTCCAACAGGAGCAAGGTGAGATGTAGGGAATGGGGACTCATGTTAGTTGTCTAGTGAGTGAAAAACCGACTCAGGGCTAAAGCCAGGGTCACCAGGCTGGGCACACTTGGAGCTGCCTTAAAGAACGTGGTTTCTCTCTTGCTCCTCCTGACCTGAGGGAGGAAAGGAGTCAGCACATACACTCCCTTATCCAGCACCTCTAAGGCCTCGATTTTGTGGCTTGATCCCTTTTCTAAGTTGTCTTTGATTCTTAATTAGAATAGCTCATTGGAGGGGTGGAGTCTGAAGAGATGGCTCTAGTATGATCATCTGCTGCACAAGGTGAAGTTCTGAGTTGAATCCCCAGTACCTAGGTGAAAACTGGGTGTGGCTGCATGTGTTGTAACCCCAGTGTGGAAGAGGGTAGAAACAGGTTGGTCCCTGGTGCTTGCTGACCACATATCCTAGCTAAAAATGGCAAGCCCCAGGTTCAGTGAAGGACTCTGTCTCAAGGGAGTAAGTCTGAGGGTGATAAAGCAGGACCACCCAAGGTGCTCCAGTGACATAGGCACCTGGAATAAATAAAAAAGAAATGTAAAACAAAACAAAAGGAGGCTTCCAGGACTCAGTAGGGATGGCTTTAGCTGAAATGCCCAACGTTGGGGAGATGGAACCTGAGGAGACTACCTCTAATAGATAAGCATGGTCCCCAGTTGAGGGATGGGGCCATCCGTACTTATCTCAAGATTTTTGACCCAGAATTGTTCCTATCTAAAAGAAATGCAGGGACAAAAAATGGAGCAAAGAATGAAGAAAAAGGCTATCCAGAGTCCAACCCACCTTGGGGATCAATGTCTTGCACAGATGCCAAAACTATTGCCAATGCCAAGATGTGCTTGTAGACGAGCCTGGCATGGCTGTCCTCTTAGAGGCTCTACCAGCACCTGACTGAGACAGATGCAGATACTTATAGCTAATTATTGGACTGAGCCCAGTGACCCCTACGGAAGAGTTAGGGGAATGACTGAAGGAGCTGAAGGTGATTATAACCCCATAGAAAGAACAACAGTATCAACTAACTGGACCCCTCAGAGATCCCAGAGACTAAGCCACCAACCAAAGAGCATACATGGGCTGTTCCATAGCACCTGTTACATATACAGTGGAGGACTGCTTTGTCTGGCCTCAGTAGGAGGGGATGCCCTTGGTTCTGTGATGGTTTGATGCCCGACAGAGGGGGATGCTAGAGGGTTGAGGTGGGAGTGTGTGGATGGTTGGTTGGGGGAGCACCCTCTTAGAGGTAAAGGGTATGGGGCTCATAGAGGGGGGACCAGGAAGATGGACAACATTTGAAATGTAAATAAATAAAATAATTTTAAAAAACCTACAAAAGACAAACAAACAAAAGCCTGCTTCATTAAAATACTGAATTTTGGCCTTTTAGAACCAGAATACAAATTTCCTGCTCCGTGTTTTTTTGTTTCTAACTCAGATGGCAACTCCTCCAAATTCAGGTCATGAAGTCTGATAACTTGTGCTTTTTCTTTCAGTTGCTAACTGGTAATCTTCAGTGAGACTGTTACCTCCGATGTTCTTGTGGGAGAACGTTCTTAACCCATTACAAGTAACTTGAGCATTGTAGTTTCTGGCATTCATCTCCACTTCTATGTCTTTAATTAATTCCAGTTTCAAATGCACCTCATTTTGCTCATTCATATTTACCATCTAGTATAGCTGTCTCAGTGGAGGTCCTTCAGCTAAGAGTGAGAAGTCCATAAAGAGTGTAGGACTGTGGTGGCTGTGGAAGAGTTTGATAGCTCTGTGGTCCAAACTCATCACCAACTTCAAAGTTTAACAACTGCCTCAGCTTTATACATTATCTTGCACACATGGAATTGAATTTCATATAGCCTAAAAACAAACAAGCAAACAAAACACATGCTTTTAACCTCAGTCCCTTTTTTATTTTCTATAGTGTATATTTAGCCTCCAGGATATAACTGGCAGGTACTTGACACTCGTTAAATAGTCTGTGATCAAAGATTCACAAGTCTGTGTTTTTAGTCCATGTAACTGATTTGTAACTTCTATATACATTTCAAAACTGAAAATCCCATTACTTTTTGTTTGGTCAGATAAATATGGGAACAATACATGGGTAATGGAAGCTCATGGATAGAATATGGATGTGTATGCAGGTTGGTGCCAAACTCCTTGTTGATGAGCAGTATTGGGAGAATACTAATGCCTAGAATACTAGAGAATCAAGTGATGTTTTCTGAGAGTTATGGGGTCTTGTGCTATCACAGGTTAAATTTCAGCCAGGCAGAGCAGAGGTTACCTCACTGTCAGGTATACTACATGTTCAGGTACATGACATTGTTATTAACCACCAAATCATTTTCTATTTAAACTTTATTTTGATCTAAATATAGTACTCTCTCTATATAATTTGATAATACTATTTCTCTTTCTGAAACTCTTCCAAGATTTTTTCTACTTCCCTATTTACCCAAATTTATCCTCTCTTTCTCTCTCTGTCTCTTTCTCAACACACACTCTCCAAAATCAAAGTGAAGATAAAAAATAAATCCCTCCAATAAGACAAAGAAATTCCTAAACAAAACTAAAATCACATGAAAACCTGGAGTCCATTTAGTGTTGGACAATTACTCCTGAGCATGAGGCCTGCACTGGTGTGTGGTGGACATACCCTGTGTCATTCCATTTATGAAAAAGAATTATCCCCTTTCCAGCAGGTGTCAATTGACTACAACTTCTTTGTTAAAGTGAGACTTTGTATCTACTCCCTTCTCTATGCTGGGGTTTTGTCTGGTTTGAACTTGTATAGTGTTGTGTATGCCGTCACAATCTCTGTGAATTCATATGTGCTATCAGTCTGGTTGGTTATAGAAGATAGATTCCTTGGAGTCATTAACTTTTGACCACATTCCAATTTCTGTCAGTTACTGTCTTCTCTTCTGTAATTGTTAGGGGAAAGTACACACACACACACATACACACACACACACACACACACACACACACGCACAATGTGTGTGTGTATATATATATATATGTATATATAATTTATACATAAAATTTACAATAGACAGTTTTTGCATTACTCTTCTAGGTAGATGAAAATAAGTGTCTATTCATCCTAGATAGCTCGCTGACAAACCAAAGGAGAGATTCTGTCTGAATCCAGTTTGGTGAGCCAGTATACACACACACACACACACACACACACACACATATATATTTCTTTATTTTGCGTAGGCTAAAACCAAAGCATAGACCACACTGCAACAGACACTCATTCCCAGCAGTCTGACAAGGTATGAGTCTGCTGTAAATACTTTTCTCCTGCTCAGAGTGGTTGTATGGTAATATTAGAGGCACATATCACCATTGAAACAAAACTATCAATCATCTCTTATAGGATCCAATGATGTAACATTTAAATCAATCTCAAAACAATGAGATGAGTAGTCAGAAGAACAGGTCTCAGAGTATATACTTTGGTTCCTTATCATGGTAGATAAGTAATACCCCAACAGGTCGTGCCAAAGCATTGTCTCCCTGATTTATCAAATGGACACTTAAATTATCTGCATGCATTATTAGTGGGCATTCAAAATAACCTGTAACAGATTGGCAAGATGCTATGAGGTGGAGATGCTACTGTGAACTACATAAAACAATTCAGATTAAATGCCAACCCAACAACTGTGTCAAATGTCTAGAAGTTGTCGATGCTGCTGACTATGCGAAGACAGATTACATAATACTGGGCATGGCTACTGTGGATGTGCAGTTACTGGGACATCTGTGTGTAAAACTCGGCTCGGTAGCAGATCTGATTTGGATGTGATTTGGATGTCAGATGTGAAGTAAGCTCAGTGGTGGAACTGAGGCAATAAAGAAGATTGCAAAGCATGGGAGCCTCTTGGGCCACAGTGGGAAGCCCAATGCTGGTGTCTCCTGCCTGGTTCATTCACCATCTTATCCCAGACTCTTACACACTGCTGAGTTTAGAGTTGTTACAAATATGTGCGCTCTATACTTGTTGAATTAATAAATTCAGAGAAAAGAATATTGATATGGGCAGAATCAAAAGTAGAAAAGAAGTTTAAAAAGATAAACTTCCCAAATAATCTCATTTAAAAAATATAAAAGCTATCAAATCACATTCAGAAACATCTTGCCTATCTATTAGTCATCCCATGGAAAATTTAGTAAAACAATTTCTCAAGGTTTATAAGTGTAAAACACAGCATTTACCTATAATACAGGGGTTAATGGTCTCAAAAGTTAGTATGACAGAATATGTAGAGGCTGGATGTTGATTCAGGGGTAAGAACTCTTGTCCTCACAAAAGACCCAGTTCTGTTTCCAGAGCCGATATGTTGCTTCACAACCATCTGTTATTCCAGTTTCTGGGAGTTAATATTTCCTTTTGAACTTCTTTTATTTGGGGGGGGGGGACATGGACTTGTTTAGAAATTCAGTTCACAAAAATCAGCAACAACAGATCTATCCAGAGGAAAGTGAGAGGCTCTGCTGTATGTGGTTTAGTAGTTCCTTGGGGCCATTTCAGTCTCCAATTGTCAGGATACCAGCAGTCCAGTTCAGTAGTGTCAGGATAGCAAACTCGAATCAGCAGCAATGGCACGATCCAGCAGAAACAGCCAGACCTCCGTTGAATCAGCATAAGCCAGCAGGACTGATCAGGACTGGCTGGGATGCCAAGCAAAGTTCTCTGCCGTGCCTCTCTCAGCAAAGTGAAAGATCAGTGAAGACAAAGACGTGTCATACAGCTAGCCATGCAAGCCCACCATCACTGTCCATTGGGTCTTATTTATGCTTCCTCCAAACATCACTTATCCTCCCACGAGATTTGCCTCAGCAAAACACCATGTGAGTCAGAATCAGCTGACATCACTCCGCCAATCAGCCCAAGTCTGAAGAAGCAGCAGGAAGCCACCAGAACACCACCAGAGGTTTTTTTGGTGCATTTCTTTCTGTGTCTGCTTCAGTAAAACATTTTTTTTCTGGTTTTTCGAGACAGGGTTCCTCTGTCCTGGAACTCACTCTGTAGACCAGGCTGGCCTCAAACTCAGAAATCCTCCTGCCTCTGCCTCCCAAGTGCTGGGATTAAAGGCGTGTGCCACCACAGCCCAGCACATTGGTTGCTCTTGCAGAGGATCCAGGTTCAGTACTCAACAACCATAAGAAGTTTACCACCATCCATAACGCCAGTTCTAGGAGATCTGCTGCCCTCTTCTTACGTCCTTGGGCACTAGGCACATATGTGGTACACATATATACATACAAGCAAAACATACATATATTTTTCTTAAAGCAGTATGGTAGGTTTTAAGGCATTAGGGTGTGGAGAGAACAGTCTGCTATAAAGAAGCTTGGCAGATGGTTGTCCACTTTGGATTTCTTCCTAGTGAGACTTGGGGCATAGTAAGGAGAATAAGAAATAACCTAGCAGCGCAGCCTAGTTATTTTTCAGGTGGAAACTTACAAGTTTCCCTAACCTCCCACAAGTATTTGTTGCTTTACTGTTTTACACGTGTGCTTTGCCTGCATGTGTATCTGTGCACCACATGTATGTCTGGTGTCCAATGAGGTTTCAAGACCACATAGAGCTATGGAAAGTGGGAATTGAACACAGGTCATCTGAAGGAACAGCCACTGACTGTTCATAACCACTGAGCCATCTTCCAGCACCCCAGAAGTGTTTTTTATTGGACCTCAGGTTTGTTTTGGGTGTAGTAATGGTTGATAGCCATATAGATGATTTTAGGGCTTATTAGGCAATTGTCTGGGCGAATTGGGAGTGGGGCTGTGATAGTCTCAGCCTTTTGAACATGCAAATTTCAGGCATGAATTACCATGCAAAGTATTCTTTCTCATACTTTTTTTGTTTTTGTTTTTGTTTTTTTGTTTGTTTGTTTTTTGAGACAAGGTTTCTCTGTATAGCCCTGGCTGTCCTGGAATTCACTCTTGTAGACCAGGCTGGCCTCCAGCTCAGAAATCCGCCTGCCTCTGCTTCTGCCTCCCAAGTGCTGGGATTAAAGGTGTACGCCACCACCGCCTGGCTCTCATACTTCAATGTACTTCAAATCCCCAGAAGATTTGTTAGAGAGTAGTTTTGGTGAATTTTCACCAGTACTAGTGAGTGGCAAGGCTCAGCAAGGAGGACTACAGGGTGTGTCCTTTCATGGAGAAACCCAGCCCAGGAGGAAATGCCACCCTGGTGCTCCAGCAAGAATCACAGTGTTCACAGGCTTGCTTTATCATGTATGATATCACCTGACACTGTAAATATAGCAGGTATAATAAAGACGGCAGAAAAGAGACAGACACCCTTGATACCTGCAAGGTGTGGCCACATGTGTTTACCTTCCTTCGGGGCATGTGAGAGTGGGAAACTGCCACAGGAGAGAGAGGTAGAATGTCTGGCTTCAGTCCAGAGGCAGGCTGCTACATTGTCTTTACATTCACAGCTCTTCCATGCAGTACTGTTGAACCTCAGTGCTGCTGAAAGGGCCAGTGAAAAGGCATTGTAGTACATACTTTATCTTGGCACTTGGGAGTCTGAGGTAGGGGCATTGCAGTAAATTCATGGACAGTCTCCTTTTGAACTTCTTAAGCTCCAGACATACACATGGTACACATATTTACATGCAGGAAAAACACTCATACATTAAAATAAAACAAATCTTTTTAAAAAAAATCAGTATGATAGAATACACAAATAATGTGCTTAAATTAATGTTTGTATGCTACTTTTAAGGTCATACTCTGTGTGTAATGCTGTCATTACAATAAAATTCTTACAATTTCTAAATATCTTACTGTATCTCTATTACCCATAATCTATCCTGACAATGATGGAAATAATAAATTATCCTGTCAGCCTTGAAATAACACACGTCTCAGTCTTTCATCTGTCAAATAGTTGCAAAAACAAATTATGTCATCCTGAAGAACATATGGACCCAAAATACTGGAGTTTGGGTGTGCAACTATATCCAACATTAGGGGAGATTGTTGGTTATTAAATATATATATTACAAAGCCCCATGTTTCCTCCAAGGTTTCTAGAGAAAGATGAAGGAAGCTTGTAATCTGAATGTAAGAACAAATCTAAACGCTTCTACAGTGAACAAGTCAGTGGAATAGAGTATGCTTAAGAAAAAATATCACAATGGGTCATCACTCTGGTCAGGTGGATCTGATTACCAAACCCATTTATGTTAACACAGGACTTTGAAGTATTTAAAGGTCCAGTAACTTTGGAACAGATCATAGAGTCCTTAGATTAATAGGTGGAGATTTGTGCCCTTATTGGACTCTAGCAGCTTCTTATGAAAAACAAAAAACAAAAACAAAAACAAAAACAAAAAAAAAGGAAAAAAAAGAAAAACAAAAAAAGGTGGGAAAGGTGAAATTCAGACATTGCTTTTGGGTCTGTTTTATTGGTTGTGATATTTCTACATTCACAGGAACTGATTCTTTAGACTGACTGAAAAGCTTCAAGAAGAAAGAGGAGGAAACATACTCCATCTAGACAAGGAGGTAGAATGTCTATTTTCAGACGAGGAAACATACTCCATCTAGATAAGGAGGTAGAATGTCTATTTTCAGACAGGGCTCTCTATCATCTGTCAAGTGACAAATGGGTAGAGTAATAAATAAACATGGCTGGTGATATAGACTCTGGACCCAAGGTATTTTGCCTCTACTCATTGATAGCTATGGGTTTTTCAGCAAATCCCTTAAATTCTCTGAGCCACAAATGTTTCTTTTGCTTTCTCAAAAGACTGTATGATACTATATGGGTTTTTGAGGTCTAAATGAAATTGTATAACACTTCATAGTCAACAGCTAGTATAGTATAGCTAGTAGAGACCAAGCAATCAATATGAGGGATTAGATTCAGTGGCAGTGACCTCTAGTTTCTACAATGTAGTATTTTCTGTATTGACTTACTTGAGTGACTATTGGTACTATAAGATAAAACTCAGGTAGTCCTGCATGGAGGAGAGCAGTGGAGCTTAACAAGCTTAGAATTTAACATCACTTCTAACCTTTAGTTTTAAAAGCCATGTGAATGTTGGCAGGTAGACCAGTGTGAATCTGTTCTTCACTTGTAAATGTGGGGTAGGCTACCTAAGAATAAATAATGTTCATCATCGCAGTCATTAATTATGAGTTGTAGGAGCACTTGGCCCTTAATGGCCTTGTGGGAGCATTTCTTATATCATCTTAAAGGCCATGTCATTGAGTTGAGTTACTGATAAGACCTCTTTCTTTACAGTAGGAGTGAGGTCCCAGACTCAGACCCCTCTGGAATTCCAGGATGCATCTGGACTAGGGGATTAGTAGCAAGAACAGATAGCTGTGAGCATTCTAAGTCTTGGGTGGTGAGTTGAGAATGTAAGAGAAGCAGCACATTGTCAAGAAACAGTGAAAGAAAGAAATACTCTTGAGAAAAGAGTTTGAACCATAAGTAGAAAGGCAAAATCGTTTCCTGGAGACAAATTCTAGAAATCTTTCCCAGACACTTCTCTAGAATGGAAGGGTTCTTTCAGGCAACTGCATAGGGAAGCCTTTGGTTGTTAAAGAACATGTTAAAGGGACTTCAGTCTGTTTGGAAAATGCCTAAAATATAAAATTTATAACTATTGTTTTTACTGCGTAGATTGTACTATAAGATTGTTGAGATTGGACCCAGGCTTAATCCAGATTTAGGTCCCTAGATCTTTAGAAGTAAGAGAACAAATGTTGAATGCATCTGTGTTCTAACTTCTGTGCCCCATTCCCCTTGATCTGCAGGTGCCTTTTCAAGTCTCTAATACCCATTAAGCTAATTAGTACATTTTGCTAAAAAGCTTTTTCATATGTTAATTAGTTATTATTCTTTGTATAAATAACTCAGTCTTACTTTATACCTAGAGCAACTATATGACCAGAACATATTTTCTATTTATTGTGAATAATATACACGTTGATGGTTAATCTTCATTGCCAGCCAGATTGGGTGTAGTATCACCAATAAGATACATCTTTAAATTTGTGTATTAGAGTGTTTCCAGAAAAGTTTAACTGTAGAAAGGGAATTCACTGTGAATGTATTTAGCAGCAGCAGTTGGTGGTGTCCTCCACTGAAATAGAGGAGAAAGCGTGCTGTGCATTTACCACTCTGCTTCCTGACTGAATGAGCAGCCTCATGCTCCTGGTGCAATGTTCTCCCCACCATGATGCAATGTGTCCCCTTGAAGTGTAAGACAAAATAGACCCTTCTTCCCTCAAGTCGGCTCTTGTAAGGTAGAGTCTCATCAATGAGAATAGTAACTGATTCTGAGGATTGGTACCAGAAGTGGAGCTGTTGTTATGATAAATCTAAGCATGTTTTTAGACCCCTGGAACTTACATGTGTGAAGAATGTAGACAAAATGGAACACCTAGCTAGACAAGTCTTACAGCTCTGCGCATACAGTTTAATAGGCTATTCTGGTGGGAGTTGGCTAGATCAGAATACTCAGAAAATTTGAGGATACAGAGACCCAGTTCATAAAAGTGGGTGGCGCCATTGATGAAGTGCAGTTGTGGACTGTATGAAAGGGAGAAAGGGGGCTGGACACGAGTCACTTATCCAACTGCCACCCCTCTCAGCCATGAAGAGCCACACGTACTTGAGCTCCTTTAAAGTGCCTATAGATATTTGATCTCAGCAAAGAGAAAAGTAGGTTATATATTGGGGGTGGGTGTCTAGTAGCATTTTAGAAGTTTCAGCATTTTCTGTGCCTATTTCATTTTATAAAGAAAAAATTAGATCTTTGAGAATTAAACAGAAAGAATAGCCTATACTTTTCTAGATGGATGTTTTTACCACTTGTTTAATATGAATTTGCTTGTATTAAAACTTAGTTCTTCATACATGGGCTGGACCTAGGCCCCCGGCACATATGTAGCACATGTGGGTCTCCCAACAACTGGAATGAGGGCTGTCCCTAAATCCATTGCCTGGTTTCCAGTTCCCTAACTGAGCTGCCTTGTCTGGCCTCAGTGGGAGAGGATGAGCCTAGTCCAGCAGTGACTTAATGTACCAAGGTGGTACATTAAGAGGGCTCCCCTTTCTCAGAGAAGAAAGGGATGGGGAATAAAGGGGGACTATGAGGGGGAAATCAGGAAGAGAGGCTGGGAGCAGAATGTCAAGTAGATAAATACAAATTAATGGAAAGAATAAAAGGAAAACATTTGGTAAAAACAAAAACAAAAGCAAAAGCAAAAACAAAAACACCTTAGCTCCTGTATGGGAATAGTTTTTTATTCAAGTGACCTTCGGTAAAGGGTCTGCTCTATAAAATTCAACTCATGTGTTGCTGTGGATTATGTGTGAAATCATCAATGGCAGTGAGACTATTTATGTTACAAGGAAGAAACCTAAATTAGAAGACATTGCTGCAAATCTCACCATTGTCTCCTAATTATCAGTGAAAGGAATCACAAAGCAGTTTAGGAATAAATTCAGGATGGTTAGAGAATTTCAACATATTTCAAAACCTTAGTCAGAGATTCCTTTTCTTGTAATTGAGATGTGCATCATTACAGAAGTTTAATCTTTGGTACACTGGCCCCTTGAAGGCAGAGTGTGATGAGCTGGGGCCTTGAGATGGAAAGGAAGGACTGTGGCTTCGGTATGGAGTCAGAATAGACAGACATCTTACTGTGACACAGTAAGTGTTCAGAAGTGACTAATAAGCCACTGTGTTAAATCAGAGTTAAGTTTCTCTGTTTCTTTTTTCTAATCTTGTATTTTGTTATTTTTAAATTTTTTTAATTTAAGTTTTTAGCTTTTCTACATCTTAGAATAACATCACCCAGGTCCCCTGTTTACTGAAAACATAATCTGCTTCTCCCTCAGTTGTTTGTTTCTCTTTCCTGTAAGGATCAGCGTTGCCATTTCCTGAATCTGTCAGCAATTAGACCGTGCTGCATCAACTTTCATTCTGCCTCCCTTGCTGCTGACTTTAATAAGCAATTGGAAAGAATAATCAAAGTGCTCATATAGGGAACATTTATTCTGTTCTAGACATGGCAGCATAAAAATGTTAAAGTGTCTTGTTATTATTTCTTGAATTTTTTTGAGACAAGCCTACACAAATTTGATTTAAGAAATAGAAACAAATTTTCAGGTTTTGTTTTAAAAGAAGTCAATAATAAGTAAAACAGTAGGAAAGGTTCACATCAAGAGTTTTGTCTCCAAATAGCATAGACATATATCAACAAGAAATTAGTTATAAGTCTCTCTCTGTCTCTGTCTATGTCTCTGTGTGTGAGTGTGTATGTGTGTGAATGTGTTTGTGTATGTGTGTGTGACAGTGTGTGTGTATGTGTGAGTATGCACATGTTTGTGCAGGTTCAGAAATAGACATGTGTACATGTTTGTGAGTTAACAGTTACTCACTGAAACTATATGAGATTCACCAACAGGGCTAGACTACTTGGTAGACAGTAAGTGCCAGAAATCTTGACTCTGCTTCTTTTAGTTCCGGGATTGCAAAAGCATGTTTGCAAGCCTGGATTTCCATAGTGGTGGTGGGGATCTGAACACACATGTGAATGCTTACATGAAAAGCACTTTACCAACTAAACCATCTTTCCAGCCTGTCCACCACTTATATTTATTGCAATGAGTATCTCATTAAGCCTGGAGTTTTCTGATTAGGCTAGACTGTCAGGCCCTCAAGCCCCGTGGATCCCTTTTTGCACTGGGATGTCAAGTATGCACTTGTGAACATGGCTTCTTGTGTGCTGTAGATGGGGTTGGGTTTTTCATGCTTTAAGAGCAAAGATCTTAGAGATGGAGCCATCTCCATAACCTGGTAAGCTCTTAAATGTGTAACTCTTACATAAGTTAAAGTATCCTGATTGTGGAATGAGGCACACATCTTATATTTTAGAAAAGTCATTTGGACACCAAAACCTCACAAGGCATAAGGTAAGAAATCTTGATGGTTTTGTCCTTTCTTTAAGCAACAGAATATTTTTATTAACTCTATACTACTTTGTAATGTGTGATTGCTCATTACTGGGGTTGGAACTCAGAGGAATCCTTTACAGAATGCATATTCCTGTCTAAATATTTGATAGCTGTATCATTAGGTACAGATAGCAAAGAAGAACAAAAAGGAGACCAAAGCAGATTACCATTTCCAACCAGAGACTGGACTTCCTTTCATTTACTGCTCTTGTAAAGTAGAGCCCCAGGTTCTGAGAGGATAGTTCAACGGGCAAGAGTGCTTACTTCGCAAGCCTGAAGACCTGAATTCAAATCCCCAGCATCCATGCAAAATGCCAGGCATTTACTACATGCCTATAATTCCAGCATTGAGGAATAGAGACAGGTATATGCTTAGAGCTTGCTTACCAGCCAGCCTAGCAAAAATTATGAGTTTCTGGTTCTTAAGTCAATAAAGTAAGATTGACATAGCAAGACACCTAATATTTTTTTCTCTGGTCTATGTATACACACACATAGGAGTGCTTACCTTTATACTCCTGTGCATGCATTTTATACACACATACACACACACACACACACACACACACACACCACCATACAACACAAACACACAGATACATAATGAACACAGCCCCAGCCCCAAGGGAGACATTTTTTGCAGCATACACACGCACACTCAGTGAACTAATCTACTCCATGCCCACAGCACACCTGAAATCCAGTTCTCTCCTTTACGCAGTTCTTCCTGGTACAATTCTCTGTAGTGGTCCTCAGGGCTGGAGCAGTCACTATTACAAAGAACCTTTCTGGGAAGTATTCCTCATTAGCTAGTCAGATTTGCTCTTACTCAGAAGCTCGGCCTTCCCAAGCTTTGCACACCTCCCATGTGTTTTCCAGGGATGCTAATTTTTTCCCAGTAAGCTCCTGTCAATCCTCCATGGGCTCCAGGAGTTTGGATTATTTAACCCATTCTTCTCAGGTACCCATGGTTAGTTTCTAGTGTGGGTATCCTATCTGTACATCTTGTTGGTAATTCAGTGTCAGGATAGCTTGCCCTCAGCTCATCTGGAATTACCTCTAAAGCATTAACTTAATGTTCCTGAACCTTTTAGTAAAATTAACTCTAGATTCTTTGTTGGGAGAAACCCTCTTACCATGAAAACAAGAGCATACATTTTAGGCTTTTGTAGTAAAAGCATTTTGCTGGCTTTACTTAGAATTTCCTTCTTACAGAATAGAAAATAAAGGAAAATATATTTCCCACATTTCCCCCACCATATGCCTTATGCTGCCATTGTCTATTTTTATCTTATTTTGCATCCATGTAGAGCACAGTTGTCTCTGCATTTTACTGCCTCCTACATAAAGAATCAGCAATGACTCCCATGCACTGTTGAAACGCCATTTTCTTATCTCTTATACCACATTATTCTTTCATAACCAAGTCTAACTGCAAACCTGTAATGAATTATTTTACGGACAATTCTAGCCACTCCTCTTGCAAGTCTGCATGATTTTTTTTTCTGTTGCCACTATGTGACAAGTGCTGTAACTTATAATTGTCCCAGGGATTCCTTTAATGTCCAAAGGGTCTGATAAAATACACACGGGATCCTGAGCTTCCATTTGCTCCAGTCCATTTTCAATTATAGATAGTGGAGTCCTTGGGCCCAGGAGCTCCCAGGACATACATAACCTCCCCCTAACTATTGTGGGTCTCCAGCTGCTTCTATCATCACTCAGAACCGGGAGTCAGGTGGATCTGTGTGCAAGATAGTCCATGTGGGAGCTTTAAAGAGTGTTTGTTTAGAATTACAGTTTGATGCCACCACTGCTACCCTTGGCTCTTGAATACCTTAAAAAATAGCTCCTGCAGCCTGGTTTCTTTCCATCCTAACCCAACCTATTTATAAGGGAAGGAAATGTGGTGAAGTAGGAATATGATAGATCGATGTTGAATAGACCTGCATTTAAATATAACTGTACCATTCACTACCTGGTAACAAGAAGTTGAGATTAGAGGCCATTTAAGAGCCAGGGATAAGCTGAGGGTTGATAGGGAAGATGGGAACTTATAATAGGAGGGAAAATGAAGTGAAGTATCACAGCACTGTGACTGGTGTCAGCATTTATACAGTCAGCCTGGGTTTTCAGTGATAGGGACGAGGTCCACTGTCTCTTGTCTCCCCTGCTAACCTCCTCCTCCCTGACATCTCACTGCTATTTCTCCTTGCTTGCAGTTTCCTAGTTCATGCTGCTATACACCCTCTCTCAAAGTAGGAGACACATGCCATGCTTGGCTCTCCTTAGGACCCTTCTGCCTGGAGAATGTTCACTGTCAAGCAGTGCGGTACACAGAGAGCAAGGTAAGCTTAAAATTCAATTCTGAGGATTCAAAACGCAGTTTTGAGAAAATAGCCCAATTCAGATTAAGCTTTTTGTGCTGGGGTAAGAATATTATATACAAATAATTTTTTAAATTTGAGAATCCCCAAGTGTTTGTCAAGAGAGAACTAGAAATTCATTTGATGGGGATTCACAATTTTAATGGCTATATTTATGGATAATTTATGGAAACTCATATTATGCTTAGGTTTTTAATTATATTTTGTTTATTGTGCGTATGTGTATACGTGGGGGGGGGATGTGTGTCACAGCCACACATGTAGAGGTTAGAAGACAACTTATGGGAGTCAGTTCTCTCCGTCCACCATGTAGGTGTTGAGGACTGAGCTTAGGTCATCAGGCTTACTAGCAAGTACTTTTACCCACCATCTTGATAGCCCAATATTTAGGTTTTTGTTTTAATTGTACTATTTTAAAAATATATTTTAATTATGTATATATGTGTGTGTCTACATCTGGGTACGCATACTTGGGAGCAGCTGCCTACGGAGATTTCAGATCCCTCTAGAGCTAGAGTTACAGGTTGTTGTGAGCCACTTAGTGTGGGCTCTGGAAACCCAGTGTGGGTCCCCTGTAAAATAGTATGAACTGTTAACTGCTGAGGCATCTTTCCAGCCCAATATTCAGGTTCTTAATACTTAATGAAAGGACAGAGTTGAAATTGTAAAACAGGCAAAATAATAGTCAGACTTCTGAAAAACCCTGACATTGTTTCCATTGAGAACCATTTTATAGAACTTTGATTAATGTTATGAAGTTTTTTCTTTCTACAATATTAAACATCATTAAAATATTATTTTAATTAGCAATATAAAAATTATTTCAATCTTCTCAGAGCTAATGTTACTACCTACACATGGAACAAATGGCATATACATATTTATTTGTTTTCTTTTTCTGAGATATAAATATGCATGCATATATATACATACACATATATGTACATATACATATATATGTAACAACAATTAAAAGAAAAGAAACTATGCCTCTCACTGGTGTTTTTTATGGAACTTTATAAGCTGGCATTTTCTTGGAGTATTTGCTGTGGTCCAGGGTCATCCCTCAGCTTGTCACCTTTCAGTGTTGTCGGAAGGTCACTTGCTTAGCCTGCAGTCAGAATAGAGGAACGAGGCTAGTGTGGAGAGATGTTTTATCATGGCTGAGGGGAAACCTGATAAATCATGGCTGCACAGCAGGAATCACCTTTGTGAGGACAGGAGACCATATCATTGGCCTGAACAGTGCTGAACAAAATGTGGCACACTCCTGGTTCTTTATTTTCCCCTCTTCCTCGTCTGCAATTAATTAGTCTTGCTCTTCCCCCAAACCACTGCAGCTCAGCTCCATGTCTCCAAGATTATTCAAAATGCATCTGTTTCCCTCACAGGCATTTGTTCTTCTGCTTTGCTTTCATTGGGTGAGAGTCATATGTCTCAGTTCTTGGAAATGTTCAAACAGCACTCTAATGCACTGTCAAGGGCATGCATTTATTTTCATGACTTGAAAAGGCACAAATTTATTGGTTGTGTAAACACATCTGTGGAGGTACTGTGCTGTGTGAATTTTTAATGCACACTGTCATAGTTTGGGTTTTATTGCAGTGAAGAGACACTGTGACCACAGCAACTCTTATAAAAAGAAACCATTTAATTGGGGGTTGCTTGTAGTTAGAGGCTTAGTCCACTATTGTTATGGCAGGAAATATGGTGGCAGGTCGGCAGGCATGGTGCTAGAGAGGTAGCTGAGACTTCTTCGATCCATAGGAAAGGAGGTCGGGGGGAGGGAGAGGGAGAGGAAGGGGAAGAAAGAGGGAGAAGGAGAGAGGGAGAAAGAGAGAGAGAGAAGGAGAGGGGACAGAGGGGGGGAGGGAGAGGGAGAGGGAGAGAGAGGGAGAGAGAGACTGGGTCTGGCTTGTGCTACTGAAACCTCAAAGCTCACCCTCAATGACAATTCACTCCAACAAAGATAGACCTACTCCAACAAGGCCACATGTTCTACTCCTTTGAAATAATATCACTCCCTATGCATTTATGTAGCTCATTTTCATTCATGCTACCAAATACATACACTGGTATTCAATCTTATTTCATCCCCTCACAAACATGGTTTGAATTGATTACTCTGATTTAGCACTATCACCTGGCATTTTATTAAGAATTGAAATGATTAAAGCCTCTAATATAACTTGAATTTCAGAGGGCCATTCTGAAACCAGCCTCAGAAATCCACAATAGGTGCTGGGGCCAGATCCTAGAGAGGACTCAGAGATCATGTGCACTGGGTACCTATAGTTTTGAAAAATTGAACCATCGGAATGCATAGACCCTAAACGTCAGCTAAAACATATCTCTACACGACACAGACCTTGATATCACCCGAGTTTTAAAGCTGCAAGTCAGCGAATCCTGCTTCTTTTTCTACTACACAGCAAATAAAACTTACTAACCTGTAAATTCAATCTTGCCTCCAGCCCTAGAGTGCCAGGATACTTCAGTGAAAAGAAGAGAATTTTATAGATACCTTTAATAGGTACCTCACACACGCCAACAAGATATAAGAACGTAGTTATTAACTATATGGTCAGAACTATAAAAATATTAATGTTCTAACTTTACAGAAGAGAAGACTAAATATCAAAGACATAAACTTGGTCAAATGTTGCTTACTGTCTTACCAGGGCACTCCCCAAAAGGCCACAATGACCATGGGTTGGTAAAAGGTGTGGAGATAAACCACTGCAGAGATAGTTTCAAGGAAGTGAGTCTGCTTTATTGCATATGGGCAACCACTTCTACAGTGGAAGCCTATTGACGGTGATTAGTCAGCACATTCCTTTGGATTGGATAGTGAGCACTCACACCACCAGGTTCCTATGCAGAAGAAGCACATTAAAGGAGATATGAAGAGTGCAGACTTCTCCCCAGGCCAGCTACTGGCTACTACTCACACAGCTGCAGCATTCAGTGTTCTGTCTTCAGGAGCATGGTGTGTCATGCTTCTTATTAGAAGCACGTTGTGCCAAGTAGACTGGCCGCCAGGTCATGCTTGCATTTTCTCCTACAGTTGCTCTTCAATTTGAATCCCGTTTCCCTCGGTCCAAACTTGCTCTATTACTAAAGTGCAAGTTTCTCAAGATTCACTCTCTATCGGGGAGAGAAAGCTTTTTGTTTTCTATGTGGGGAGTCTGTGAATCACACAAAAGAAATTTTGTCAGAATAAAATTGGTCCTCACTCCCGTTGGGAGCTATATTCCTGTAGCACCCAGGAGATAATCTGGTGTTAATGAGGTGATCTTTTTAACATGGTTGGAATTGCATGGGTCCTCCTAAGGACTAATTTCTTTACACTTTCATATGTGTACAACCTCAACAACCATAATAACAACAGCCTACACCGATGGGAGCTGTGCGCATGGCAGAACCAGAACTCAAACCTTTCCACACAGTCAATGGTAGCTAAATGTATGCTTAACTTTGACAGAAATATGCTTTCCCAAGGGATGAGTTAGCAAATGTTTCTCTAGAGGGATGAGCTATGGGGTATATTAATTATGAAAAATAGTACCACATTGTAAATATTCCATATATTTTTATACATATGCATGTGAAAGAGGCCATTGCCATCTTTCAAGACAGTGCTGTGAGGACTCACACACAGTGGATTTTTGTCTGCTTTCATTGTTGGGTTACACTCTGAGAAGTGAATGACAGATGCTGTGATGTTCAAATCACATCATCACACCCGCCCCTTGCAGTAATAAACGCAATGAATCTGGCAATATGGCATGAAAATTGCATGATAAGATAATAATTTATATAATATGAATTTGAGAGTAATGAAGGGGCCTGGAAGCATTCTTTCCCCTTTCCCTCTGGGTACGTGTGTGCAGGAGTTATTTCTTTAGTTTGAGATCAGGATAGTGTTTTGCAAAGTACACTGGCTCATATACGTTCCTTTTCACATCTGAAGTATATAGCATTATTGCAAACTGCATCCACTTGTGGAGAGCATAAGCAAGAGATGGCCCCATCTAAACTAAGAATCGCCAGCTACCCATTTGGCTGTCATTCTGTATTTATTGGTAAAGAATTTTCTCCAGTAATTTGACAAGCAGACTCCTCATAGAGTGTCCTGTGTTTTCTGGATGTGAATTCTTTGAGCAAAAACAGCCATTTCTAGTCTGTCTGCAGCAGATTGCTACATGTCTCCCCCCCCCTTCTTGGGCAAATGTTTTATTGACCCTCCTCAGGGTCTGGTCTATTGGGAAGGCCAAAGTAGTCACATAGTGTAGGATGTGTTCACAGAGCCAGCACGTTATCATGATCCCATTAGATCATTGCTTTAGAGTCTGGAGACAAGTAATTTATGATTCTATGTAAATCATACTGGTTAGAAAAATGTTGCTGCACACATGAAGAAACTGGGGCATATTTATTTAATATTACTATTATGAATAAATATCTGTGTAAATTAATAACTTAAATTGCAGCACTTTATAATTCCACAGATTTTATCAACTATTTTTGAATACAGAGTCTCATTTAATTTTTGCATCCATAAGAACTGGGTATTGAGAAGCCCAACTTACAAGCCAACGTAGTTATGAGATTGAAATTTTTATTTTATTTCATTTATTTTATTTTATTTTACTGCAGAGCCACTAAGTGGCAGGGGCTGAAGTAAAATCTGGTCTTTTTCTCCTAAATACTGTGTTCTTTCTTCAAAATAACTCTGTTTGCAAAAGACTCTGAACAAGAAGTGTGATACTAATATAGGTTAATGAGAGTAAGAATCTCTCATTAGATTAGAGAATCTCTAATGCATACTGCCAAAGAGAAAGAAAAGGCTAGTTTGATATATTCTGTGAAGTTTACCACTGTGACTTATAGGTCCCCGAGGGAACATCTACACAACAGGCTTGGGGAACAGAAACGCCAAATGTCTTAAGAAAATATGGCAAAGCTTTAACCTCATGCATTGTTTATAAGAAAGAGTTGCTTCCTTTGAATTCCGCTGTCTGGGTGGCCTGTACAGCCAACTGATGAGGGCCCCTATGAACCTCACTCCCCTCGGTATTTATGTTGCTGAACATATCCACAGTGGCCTTCCTGCTGGTACGCCGATGATTCTCCACCACAGGACACTGCACTCTGCATTTTGCCTTCTCTCACTTCTCTCAAACCCATTCTTTTATTTTGACAGACTCCACAGAGGTTCAGAACTGTCTTTCTAAAAATGGGGTTTTAATCATGTCTAGTCACTATAACTGGCTCTATGTTTCAAAGGCCAGAGATCACATCTGTCCAATTTTCTATTTTATGCCTGTGGTCAGTCAAGCCCAACTCCTATAGGAAGCACAAGTTCTTGTATCTATGTTCTACCTTCGATCTCTACCTACCTCTCCCTGGCCTGACACTGTTTGCTTCACCCATGTTAAACTCCTCCATGTAGACCAAAGCATATATCAAGCTCACTCTCTTCTCAAGTACCAGTCCCATGCCAATTCAATGACAATCGAATTTCAACATGAGTTGTCTAAGGAGACAGACAGCTAAACTATAACAGAATCTTAGAATGCGTTATTAAATTATACAATATTAAGTAGCCCATCAGAGATTTTGTCTGTTTTCCCTTCTGTCCCCGGAATCTATTCTAGTCTACAGTTCATAGTCAGTTTACATTGAAAAATCTTTAATTAATACACTAACTCAGAAGTGAGACTTAGGTAAATCTTTCACACACATACATGCGCACCTAAGTATTGGTTACAGAGTGATTGGACGTTATATTTGGACAATTTGACCAAAAGCCACTTTCACTTGCTTCATTGGCTCTGTTCTGTGTCCACTGAGGAAGCTTTCTGCATGGCTTCCAGGATCAGGGAACTATAATGACCATATATTCTCATAGGGAGAGTGGCTGCCACAGTAATAAGCTTAAAACACATCTGTGGCTTTCCTACTCAATACCCTTAACTGCCTCTAAAGCCCGGCCCCGTGATGACATTCAACCCACACAACCTGGTTTGTAATGTCAATGTCCACATAATCTCTTCCTTACTCGGCTTCCCTCTCCCAACCACTACAACCTCTATACCTGCGGTTTGCAGCCTTTGTAACACCGCGACCCTTTACTGCAGTTCCTTATGTTGTGGTGACCCCGAACCATAAAATTATCTTGTTCTATTTCATAACTGTATTCTTGTTACTGCTATGAATTGTAATGTAAATATATATCTGATATATAGGATATCTGATATGCTACCATCAAGGGGTCATGGCCCACGGGTTGAGAACCGCTGTTCTATACAGCCACTACAACAAGCCTGGGCCCCTCTGCACTGCTTTAATCTCCCTCTGTTTTACCACGCTTCCAACTTCCAGTCAATCACCTCTCCTTTTGAAATACTTCTCTATTTTGCGCCTTATGATCACTCTTCAAACTCATGTTCAAAATATCACCTCTTGTTGGTGTTATTCCCCAAAACTCCCCTCCCATTTTCCTCATAGCCACAGTATATAACAAGCATCTATTCAAATTTACACATACATCTTGGTGACTAGATGGTGAGAGCTTTGATGTTTAGAAAGTTCCTTCCTAGCCACCTTTCTCTGAGACACCCAAGTATTTGCAGGCTCACAGACAGCCCATAAATATCGATGCAAAAGTTGGTTTTGTAATTTCATACCATATGTTCCTCTATAATAACTTCATTTTAATGTCTCATTGGCTTAGATCTCATTTTTTTCAATTCATGTGTCAAATAGTATAGCTTCATATTAGAGTAATGTTCACAATACTGCTTATTATGATGCTGCTGCTGCTGTTCCAGTTAGCATTAACAGTCAATGTGACACAATATTGACTCACTTGAAATTAAAATTAAAAAAAGAGCTTCAGACGATTGATTGTCTTTATCAAGTTGGCCTGTGGCATGTCCATGAAGGGTTATCTTTACTCTTAATTGACATTGGGCCCCCACTGTGGGCAGTGCAATTCCCTAAGCTATATAAGAAAGGTGGCTGAGCATGAGGGAGCCAGCAAGCCCTGTTCCTTCATGCTGTCTGGTTTGAGTTCCTGCCCTGAATTCTCTCGCTGATGAACTGTAACCCATAAGCTGGAGTAAACTCTGAGTTACCTTTGGCCAGTCTTTCATCACAGATACAGGATGAAACTATAACAGTAGAAAGCATCATTTACCCAAGTCACACTCTTAAGACATCTGCTATTTTATGTTTAATTTATGCTACCTGGTATACAAGCTATGAAAACCACATATCAAAAGTGAAACACAAATTTTAATGTGTGTTGCTGGTTCTGAGGGAAGCCTTTCCTAAATGTAGAGTATTTATTTCTTTTTTGTTTCCATGTTGCTTGATGAGTTCTAAGGCCTGCAGCAGATAAAGACCATCTTAGTCCAGGAATATTAAAAGGGAATTGTTTTTAAGCACATTACTTCCACCCTGGTTCCCATCTTTCCAATTCATTCCCATTACCTGGATGCTTCATTATTTAGCAGAAGTTCTCCCTAATGATGACTTTGAAAAGCACCTAGATTCATTTGCAGCTATAAAATTCTCACCGAATCAAGATTTGAATGATTGAACTAAAACACAAGTTTAATTGAATAATAAAACAGAACACAAACATAATTAGTACCAGAGTGTGTTTTTCTAATAAAAAAATTGAGATGGAAAAATGTGGAAAGAACAGCAGTGGCCGGCACTGCATAAACACAGGGGGTCGTGTAGCCGCAAAGGCAACTTCTGCAGGAGGACCTAGTTGAAGACTGCCTGAGAGACTCAGAATTGCAGACGCAGACAATGGCAGCCAATCAGGAACTGATGCTTTGACTGCCTGGATGTATCCATGTTTTCTTGTATTACCAGTAACCTGTGCCCAAATATATAATTTGGAAAAATAGCAGCTGACTGGTATAAATACATGTTTAAGACTCAAAATTTAACAAACCTGGTTTAATATATTGTTAAAGAATTTTTTATAACTCACATTTGATCAGAAAAGTAGTTCTTCCAAAAGATGTTACTCCACAGCACAGCAAGAAATGTATTCCTTGGCCTCCAAAGGCTACTTTCATGTGATTATTTTTATATCATATTTGAGGATTACAAAAGGAGAAAATGTTCTACAATTTGTATATGTGATAAGGTGCTTATTCCTGTGAGCTAAAAGTCCCAGATCTGAAATAGCACCTTGCAGAAATAAACTTCCCAGTGTGACCTACTGTATAATGGAGGATCTGATCAGGGAGCATGCAGTCAATAATGAGAGCTGTCTTTACCCATCAAGATGTCCTTTTAAATGGCTTACGCTGACTCAGTCACTTCTCAGAATACACATCTGAGGAAGGCACTATTACTGTTCTCTCTACCTTTACTTAAAACTTGAGAAAACTGAGTTGCAGCAGAACTAGTATTCAGAGAGTGTATAACCACAAGAGGGTTCTGAACCACAGCAGCCCCTCGCCTGGGACCTGAACCTACATGGAAACCTGCACTCAGAACCCAGTTACCAGCTGCTGCTGGAGTTGAGAGGGCTTCTGTACTGTCAGATGGATCTGTAGTTGGCTCTCATGCACCATATGGAGTGACATCAACTAGAGTCTGAGTGCCAGATGCCACGTGTACTGACTATGTGGTGGTGGATAAGTGATTTTATCTAAGATTCAATTTCTTCATCAGTAAAATGTGAAGATATTTACCATTCAGAGTTGTAGTTTAGGTGTACATGCATTCTGAAGCAGTGGTCTATAAGTTACACTTAGAAAGGAGGTATTTATTACTATTGTGATTCTGGAGAGTAAAATTATTTTATGCTCAAGTAACTTGTTGAGAAGCTCTCTCTCTCTCTCCTCTCTCTCTCTCTCTCTCTCTCTCTCTTTCTCTCTCTCTCTCTCTCTCTTCTCTCCCTCTCTCTCTGTGTGTGTATGTGTTTGTGTGTGTTGTATATATGTGTGAGCACAGATGTGCACATTATAACTCTAGCATTTTGATTCTGGAATTGTGTCTTCTCGTTAGTTCTAGAAGAAATGCTTGTATGGTGCATGTTTTATGGCAACTTCCGATAGTACATTGACTTAAAACCTCTTAAGACAGCTCTTCACAGCAATATATTACTTAAGGTGACATTGCATAATGGAGAAGGTGGCTCTTTGCCAGTCGGGGTCCTTTACGAATAGGCAGAGGCAGCTTAGTACCCTAGCAAGTCTCAGAGCAGAGGAGATGAGAAACAGTTATCACCTCAGTTGGGCTTTCTGCCTGCTAGAAAGCTCTGAGAACCCTGGCCAGAGAAACAGGATGGCCTATGGAGCAAGCAGTGCCCTTAAAGCGTTTCACACCTCTTCACATCTCAGCCAGTTACCAGAAGCCCGCTGGGATTGTTACACGGGAGCAGTTGTTAAATTTTGTTTTCCAAATTTGGTTCTTACCATCCAATAGAAAACAAAAAACCTTTAAAGACAAAACTTTTGCTGTATATTTTATTATCTAGGCTCAGGCTACTTGAAAACCAAAACCAAAAACCAAAACCCATCCTCCCCCAACCTCTGCCACCAACAAACCAACCCTTTTAGAAAGAAGAGTGCATAGAGTTAACTCATATGCAACAAAAATTCAAGAGAAGCTAGGTGGACAACTTGACGACTCCAACCTGGTGGGATAGAAAACTATGGAATGACTATGATCCACGTTCAGGGCTCTTCACACAGAAGACATTACCAAGTCTCTGTCAGAATGGGCATTTTCTTTAACCAGAACCAAAAGGCTAATGGGCATAAACCTTGTCAGCAAGTTGTTTGTCAAAGTCCCAGGGATGGAATCCACGGAAGTATAATGTCATCTCTGTCCTGTTCTCAAGACTCTTTACATCAAAGCTATTGACTCTCCCCCAGGAATGACATAGCCTTTGCCTTGATGTGTCACTAACACTATATAAAGTAATTTATCAAGGTAACCCTCCATCCCCTAAAAACACAGGACACCCAGAATCCTTCTGAACAAAACAGGTGGCACCCCAAATTTAACTGGGAGTGATGTGTGATCAGGACCCAGCTGATGAGCAGAAACGGCTTGCCTGCCTATCCCAGGTGGAAGAAGAGCCAACTACACGGCCAGTTGATGAAGTTCAGTTTACCACTAAGAGCAAAACAAAGTACTCTGTGATGATATATATCTTATTTCTTCACGCTAAAGTTGTTCACCCTATTAGTCTATGATTCATTAATAGGAAAACAGTTTAACAGCAGAGAGCATGATTAATAAGATGCATACTTTTAGTTGTGAGAAAAAGCAATGATAATTTAAAAGATGGTCTATTTAATTTATTTTACATAAATCATTTCAGAAAAAGCATTACTTACAAGGAATCTTTTCTATTTAATTTATAGGAGATAATTTTTAATAATTTGTTTGAAAGCTGGAGGTATAGCTCAACAATTGAATACTTGCCTAATACACCCAGGGCAAGGGATTGAACCCCGTCATTGAAAGAACAAGTTTGCTATACTTGGCTGTGTGGCCTTTTGAACTTAAAGTCATTACAAAAGTATCATTTCATTTGTTTGGTTTTTCTTTTTCTTTTTTGATACCATACAGAAGGAAATAGAACAAACACATATTTGTAAATATTTGCAAAGACAGAAGTCAGGATAGTAAAAGAAAGGCCCTGTGACCGTGGAGAAAGCTATGGCCATGGGCCCTTGTGGCAAAGAATTTATACTTGTCATCACCTAATAAATGCAAATATAATGAAAATGTAGACCATTATGAAAAGAATGAATGTTTTCAAACTTTTTTGGGAAGAGTGCCAAGTCTGAATTTGTCTAAGGAATAAACATAATCTTATGCAATTCAGAAACTTCAAAACCAAAACAATAGCTTTGATTTTCTCATAACACATTGGGTTACTTGGGTTACTAATTTTTCTTGAAAAAGACCAATTTGAATGTGAATAGCTCTTTTATCCATGTCAAGCCATTATGGTAACTAATTTTTACCAATGGCTTCCCAGAAATAGTCACAAATTCATTTCTTTATGTCTTAGAATAATTTATAGCCACTTATCTTGGCATAGACACACAGGGTTTAAGTAACTTTACGTTTATCTGATTTGCTGACATTAGATACTTGGAAGGGTCCTGGAACAAAAAGAGGCAATGAAAGCCAGAATTCATCTGTAGACCTTGCATGTTGTCACAAAAGACAGATGAGTAAGAAGCTGGACATTCCTTTTTCAGGTGCGACATGGTTGTGGACACGGCTGCATGACACTGTTTTGGCTGCTGAGGCACTGTCAACTTGAATAATGCATCTCCGGCTCTCTAGTGTACAGATGCATTGCACTTTCTTGTACATTTGTCTGTTTTGCCTCTTTCTGTACCACATTTGTTCTCAAATATAACTTTGGTAAAAATCTCTGGAAAGGGGATTGAGGGCGTTGCTGGAGAGAGAAACCGTGAAAGCTGTCTCTGAGCACAACTTCAGAACAACACTGAGTCACCCGTCAGCCTGCCCCTGGGTCTGTGCCTGACACTCTAGTTTTCGTCCTGATCCAATCCTCCCACTCTTGATAGCCCGAAACTACTTCCTCGGCACTGCTTAGTACAAGTGACTGGTTTTGGAATGAGTGAAAGCTACATTAAGATATTTATTCTTCTAGTATTAACTGTTGGGTTTTTCACAAGATGTACTTTCAGTGAAGTGGGAGAGGCTACTAGCAACGACAAAGCAGATTTTAGTGGATAATGTGGGTTTTGTGACACACATAGATCTTTGCGAAAAGGAGAGAGAAGGAAAGTTAACGATGCCTACTGGGTGTCATATAACCTTAAGAAGTCAGTAGGTGGATGAGGACATGCAGCTTAGAAGGAAAATGATTTGCCTGGTGTCAGCTTTCTTACTGTCCTTTTTTGTTCATATTTAAGGTTAGCACTGAATGTAATTTGAGGGTTTTTCCTGCAGAGGGTAGGATGTTTGAATATTACTTGGCTGCGATTTACTCCATGGTACATGAATGAGACAAAATTCTAGGGTTACTCTGAGACTCATTAAATACCTTTGGATGATAACAAACATTAAAAATGGAAACATGTAAAACTTAAGTCTCGATAAAGTGGGATAGCTCAGTGTGAAAAAGCGTTTGCAGTGTAAGTCTTAGAATCCGAATTCAATCCCAGGATTCTATGGTAGAAGTTGAAAAAAAAAATCTGAAATTTGTGCTCTGACCTCTAGCATGCCACGGTACGTTCACACCCATACTCTCTCCCACATACCAATCAGTAAATGCAGCTTTAAAGGCAGAAGACTTCCTTTTAAAAAGTCATCAAAATCGATACTGTAATTATAAATCTCACATAATTTAGCTCCAGCTGAGTCCCTGGCAAAGGAGAGAGGAGCCATTGCAGTAGAAGATGAACAGCACCAGAGACTATACTGCTCTATCAGTGGCGTATGCTCACCACAGCAGTCTCACAGTAGATGGATTCAATAAAGTCTTAGAATCAAGCCAAGGCCCACCTTTATATCCACACCTTGCTAGATTACTAAGAACCGTTATTTTTAGTAGATGAATTTCTTTAGGACTTAAGATTTCTGATTGTTTTCTTTCTGCTTCTCACAACTGTGAAACTGAGGTCAGTAATCGTAATAGCTGTTATACCAGTCAGTGAGTCAAATACCCCAAGATCAAGGTCAGTAATCTAACAGCTACTATACCAGACAGTGAGTCAAGTGCCCTAAGAGCGAGAAGACAGACAAATTAAAAGCAGAGGGAGATCCACCATTCTGCCAGTAGTCTATGCATTGAATTTCAGCTTCTTTTCTATTTTAGAAACATTTTAAAAGAATTTATAAGAGGCCCTTGGTCCTGTGAAGGCTTGATGCCCCAGTGTAGGGGAATGCCAAGGCAGGGAAGCAAGAGTGGGTGGGTTGGTAAGCAGGGGGAAAGGGGATGGGATAGGGGGTTTTCAGAGGGGAAACCAGGAAAGGGGATAACATTTGAAATGCAAATAAAATATCTAATAAAAAAGTCAAAAAAGAATTTATGAATAGAAGTATTTTTCCCGCATGTTTATTGTATGTGCATCATGCCTGTGCCTCAGAGGCCAGACAAAACCATCTGATCCCCTAAAACTAGAGTTGTAGATAGCTGTGAGATGCTTTGAGGGCACTGGGATCGGAACCAGGGTCTTCTGCAACAGCAGCCAATGTTCTTCACAGCTGAGACATCTCTCCACCCTCAGCTTCTTTTCTATAGCCTTCCTCTGGTGATCACCCAGTGATCAACTGCACATTATTACATATGCTCTTTACCTACCTCTTTCTGTTTTTTTTATTTACATTCAATTCTTACCTCTTTTTAAACTCAGTATTTGTCATAAAGTAATAAACATTTGACAAATAGAAAAAAGAAAAGATATTTTCAGCTACTTGATGTCTCAAGGAAGATAAACCGGAAGTAGACATAGTTTGTTTTCAAAAAGTTTTGTTAATGGGAAATTTTTACACACACACACACACACACACACACACACACACACACACACACAAAGAGAGAGAGACAGAGACAGAGAAACAGCATGATGGACACACACAGACACAGATACACAGACACACAGGCACGATACATACATACACACATGAATAATCAGGTCATAGTTTCTGTGATATAGCATAAATTCCCAGCTTTGATCAGTAAAATGAACAGATTTAGCTAGGGATGATGTGGTTAATATGGCAAGAGCCATCTCCTCATAACCTAATATGGGTAGTAGAAGAAATGTCCAAATAATGTTTCTCAATTGACAGCACTGGATTCTCAGCAAAAGCCTTCAGCATCAAGACTTGTTTTATCTTTATGTAAGATTTATCTATATCACCTTAGGAAAAACATCAGAAATCAGAATTTTATTAGTTGGGCACAGTTACACATACCCATAATCCCAATGCTCCAGAGACTGAGGCAACGGGATCTAAGTTCAAGATCAGCCTGGGCCATACAGTGGGTTCCATACCAGCATCTCTTTATAAAACGGGAAGAGACTTTGTGAAGTTCCTCCATTTGTGCTGACATGTCAACTGGTGCTGCCATCATACAGATCTTGTTTAGGTAACCATGTTGTTAGGATTTTATGTCTTGTATTAAGTAATATGCTGTATCTACAGACTGGGAAATTCAAACATCATCCTCATTCTCATGCCATTACAATCTAGCACTCCAATGAACACGAAAGGAATACAAGAACAGCTTGAGTATCTCTACTCTTGAAGTTCAAAATGCTTCAAAACACAAGTTTCTCCTAAACCCAGATAAATGGAAAATTCCAAACCTGACCTCACATGACAGGGCTCAATTAAAAGCCAAGTGTTTTAAAGACATTGTTCATCTTTAAGTTGTCTTCAGTTTACTCTGATAGTGTGTATATGAATGAAAATATATCTAGGGTATGGAGTTTATGTTTAGGTATGGGCCCATCTCCAAGGTATCTCAGGATATGCAATTATTTGTATAAACACTCTCAAATCCAAAATGTGTTAAAATCTGAAACGCTTCTGGCCCCAAGCATTTTTGATTAAGGGATATTCAGACTGTATTGTGAAGGAGACAGAATGAACAGGAGGTTTGTAGGACGCTATGTAGAATGTTGGTGAGAAAGCGCTCACTAGAGAGGTGATGTTTAAGTGAAGATCAGGAGCATAGAGAACAAGGATGGTAGCTCCCCTGTCCTCCCATGCTGGTCACTCATACTAGCCCTTGAAGTTAGGAGTTCAATATGCTATCCATTGGACCATATAGTGACTTGTAATGAACTTTGAATTTATAGCAATGCAATAAATATAGAAATAAATAAATAGAAGAAATAGATATATACTTGGAAGAAGATGCAGTGTTACTATGTTAAGATAGGAGGTCTATATATGCATGTACAGAGAAAAGCTTTCTGAGTATTAGAAATAACTGATAAAAATCCAGTAAAAGGATAGGACATAAAAATGCATTAAAGTATCAGTGTTTTGGCTATACATCTAAAATAAGCAATTCAAATACGGTTAAAATTCTTTATTATCAATAGTAACAGAGATCATAAATATTTTATGAGTTTTATGAGATAACATGAAAAGAACTACAAATCTTTACTTGGTAATAGAAGTAATGGTTTAAGTAGTGGGGCATTACATTAGAATAAGAGAACAAAAGATGCCTCTTATTACACCCATCAGCTCTTCCTCAGTTAATATGTAGATTTGTGACATTCCAATGTAGCCACATCTTGAAAAACTAATTTAATAATCTAATCAAGAATGTGAGCTAGGGAAAAAGCTTACTTTAGTCATTGCTAGATCATGTTATAAAGTTACAGAGCTTATAGTAAGAGGAGTTTGTGTAAGAAATACTAGGCTCTTCAAAGAAATTAGAGTTTGTCTTGAAATGAATTTTAATAATGTATTTTTTTTACTCATTAATTATATGTGTTTGTGTGTAGGTATGGCACATAACTTCATATGTCAACAGAGGCCAAAAGAAGGCAAGAGAGCTCCTTGAGCTGTAGTTCAAGGGAGTTGTGAGTCACCTGGTGTGGGTGTTGGGAAACAAACTCAAGTCCTTTGCAAGAGCAACAAGCCTTCTTAACTGGTGAGCCATTTCTTCAGCCCAGAAAATGTATTATACTAATGAATATAATGTATCACATAATAAATATTGTTAGTGAAGAAAAACGAAAATTGAACAAAGGCTACTGAAAAGCTTGATTTTTAATTTCTTATTATATAGATTAAGAAAAAGCTCAGATCAAGAGATGGCTCAGTGGGTTGAAAATTTTTATTTTAATTTTATATTGTATATTGAATTAATTAAAAATGCAACTGTATGCAGCCTAAAAATTGTTCTTATTTTGGGCTTGTATCACAGTAAGAGCCAAGATTTTAAACTCTACTAAATACAAAACAAACAAAAAGACTTTATATATTCATGTCCATTTAAGAAAATACTAGTAGTGATGTATTATTTTTAAGTATACAGCTAATATGTTTGGAGTTATTTAAAATTTATATTGAGAAAAATGTATTTTCACTATTGCTGTAGATGAGCATCTACATAAGACTGTTAAATTGTTTTATATCAAACAACTTTTATAATACTTTTATTTTTATAATATTTTATAAATTTTAAGGAATATGACAAAAAAGGTATTGTAGGTATTGAAGGGGGTCTATGGGAGGAGCGGTGGTACAAAAGGGGAACAAGAGTGTGATTCAATTCTATTTAATTAAAATATGTTTTTAAATGTTAACAAATTCGGATAAATTGAAATCGTGTAACTGTTCTCATCATAATGCAATAAAAGTTTAAAAAAAATAAAAAATAAAAAAAACTGAAAAAAAATGCAACTGTAAGGTTGGCAGGCTCTGGGCTTTGATTGCCAGAACCCACATCAAAACTGGATAGGGTACATGCCTCTGAAGTTAAAGAGCTGTCTGTGGAAGCAAAGGTAGGCAGGCATTGGGGTTCTATAGATCGCTAGTCTAGACAAAACCCAGAGCCCTGGGTTCAGTAAGAGCCTTGTCAAAAAAACAAAAACAAACAGACAAACAAAAACAACAAAAAATAAGATGAACACTAGAAGCCAACTTATTTCCTTCCCCACATGCAAATACATCCAACACAAACATAAATAAATAGATTAACTCTAAACAACTGGCCTGCTGTATAGATACGTCATGAATAGTTATCTAGATAGAAATTTATGTCCTAAATACAAAAACAGTAGAAGATATTTTTAATTATTTTTGAAATTATAAGTTAATTTTAATATTTCTCCTTTTCCTTTCCTCCCTACAAATCCTCCTCCCCACTATTCTTCAAATTTATGGTCTGATTTTTCACCAATTGTTGCTGAATGCACATACATTATATATATATGTTCCTAAATATAACCTGTTCAGCCCATACAATGCAACCTGTATGTATGTTTTCAGGGATGACTATTTGGCTCAGGACAAGCAGTTGGTATGCTCTTCCATCGAGAATATCGTATTTCTTATTCTTGGCTTGCCTCAATTACTTACAATTCTTTGTGTAGGGTTGAGAACTCCTGACTTTTTTTGAAACAGTAGAAAATCTTAACCAAGAGAGATATGTAAGAGATTATGAAGGAGACGTGGAAGAGGAACAAAAGGGAGGGCAACCTCAAACTTGTGACATAGAAACAGAGGGGACTCTTTAGGTAGGTGAAGGTTACCAGAAAGTGGATTTGAGGAGGATGGTGGGGGAGAGTATTATTTTAAAACAAACTACAGAGACACGTATAACATAAAAATTAGAAAAGTACCATTATTTTATGTGCCGACTTTAAAAGAGTAATAAAGAGTTCTAGGTTTACAGTCAATTAAAATAAAATACCTTTAACAAATTGGGGACAATACTAGGGGAACTATACAAATACATGTTTGAGATTTACATCTCTGTGGAATCCTCCAAAAGTACATGGGAAACAGTGATGGGGCAGCCAAGGAAGCTGAGCATAGATCTCAGAGGACAACACACACCCAGAAACACTTGCCTATATTAATAATTCAGGAAGAATACTATGTCATTTTCATCTGTCAGTTAGATGTAAAAACAAAAGTCTACACTCACCACAGTAGTGGGACTCAGATGAACAGCAGTTTCTGTAGAGTGCTCACACATGGACCTGTAGCAAGGGAAAGCAATGCTATCTACATGCAAAAGAGCTTAGTCGTATGGCTCATGATTTTAAAAAGAAGTGTACATATTTTCTGCCAATAATTGTAGTTCAAAGAAACAATGGAATAATCAATTTGAAATGGAAACCAAGATTTAGGTGCAAACATGCTACTCGTTGAATTATTTTCAATCAGAATGAGAAAGAGACCAGCTAAAAATGTGCAAGAATAGTGGATGGATGAGCTTCTGCATTTATATGATAATCTTCCTCATGAGGAAATTTGGTTGTGAAGAATATTTAACTACATGGATCCATGTTCACAAAATTTTAAGTAAAAAGCACAGAATCTTTAAAGATTTTAATCTTAAGATTAAAGGTTAATTTTAATCTTAAGATTAAAAACAGTATACAAAACTCTAAAACTGAAGTAAAATGTATCTTTTAGTATGTGTGTGTTGCATATACGCGTGTTGCACATATATGAACGCACAAATGTGCAGCCCTTGTGTGCACATATAGGGGCTGGAATGACAGGCATCTTCCTTTTTGTTCCTGTTTTGCCTTGAGACAGGCTCTGTCATGAACAGGAGCTCTGCTGTTTCAGCAAGGCTGGTGTGCCAGAGAGCACAGGGATCTGCTTAGCTGGCCCTGCCATCATCCCAGCTCAAGGATCACCTCAAGGTATGCACAGCCATGTTTGAAATGTAGGTGCTGTGGATTCTAACTGAGGTCCTCATGCTTGTGTTCTTTCCACTGAGACATCTCTGTAGTCTCCATGTTACATATGGTATCGTTGGGTATATGTATAGGAAAAATTAAAAGAACCAAGTAATATTTACTTCTGAATGATATGACCAGAAATGTTATGTTAAATTCGGCTTTTTACTTATTTAAACGTACCTGTCCAGGAAAGCTATCTAATTATAACTTAAAATTATAAATGGAAAGCAGCAAGAACTTTTCAATAATTCTGCTTTTATCTGTCTACATTATATTCACATGATCAACTTTAAAAGGAAATATAAGAATCATTTTCATTGCTCATTTTCATAACAGGAACACTCCACCTGAATGAGTTACAGCCACGTCTACTAGTAAAAATTCAGTAAAGGTTTAAAAATCTTTCCTAACTGAAGAGAGTTTCTCACGCTTTTGACATAATGGTATTATATCGTGTAAAAGAATGTTATATTTCTGATTGTGAGCATAGGCTTTAACATTAGACTGAGTCATAAAGCTGGACATGAAAAACTTAGGAACTTGAACAAAGACCTTAGAAGTAATCTTCACTAATGGAATACAAGAGATGGAAGAGAGAATCTCAGGCATTGAAGATAAGATAGAAGAGATGGACACGTCAGCTAAGGAAAATGCTAAATCTGAAAAATCCAGGCACAAAACATCCAGGAATTCTGGGACACTACAAAAATACAACATATATGAGTAATAGGAATGGAGAAAGGAGGAGAAACCCACATCAAATTCATAGAATATGTTTCCAATAAAATCATAGAAGAAAAATTTCCTAACCCAACGAAGGAAAAACCTATCATGGTAGCACAAGCAAACAGAACACCAACTAGACTGGATCAGAAAAGAAATTTCCTGTGACACATAATAATGAAAACATTAACTATGCAGGACAAAAGAAGAATATCAAAAGCTATAAGGAGAAAAGACCAACTAACATACAAAAGCAGATCTATTAGAATATCACCTGAATTGTCAATGAAGACTCTAAAAGCCAGAAAGGCCCAGAGAGATGTTCTACAAACTCATAAGAGATCACAAATGCCAGCCTAGACTTCTATACCCTGTTAAATTTTAAATCACAATAGATGGAGAAAGAAAGATACCCTGCAATAAAATCAAATTTAAAGTGTCTGTATATAAATCTATCTCTACAGAAGACACTAGAAGAAAACTTCAACCTAGAGAGGTTAACCACATCTGAGAAAACACAAGGAATAAATAATATCAGACCAGAAAACAAAAAAGAGGGTGAAAAACACACACCAGCACCACCAAATAGCACAAATCAAAAAACATTTCTCATTGATAACTGGGTAGCTCTCAACATCAGTGGTCTCACTTTCCCAGTGAAAGGACAGATTAACAGATTAGATATGAAAACAGGATCCATCCTTCTACTACATCCAAAGCACAAAATACAACTCCAAATGGATCAAAGACCTCAACATAAGGGCAGTACAATGAATCTGACAGAAGAGAAATTGGGGAATAATTGTCTTCATTGGCACAGAAAAAGGCTTGGAGCAGAACACTAATGGCATAGGCACCAAAAATAAATGGGTACTAGTGAAACTGGAGAACTTCTGCATGGCAAAGGACACTAACATTTGAATGGGCTGAAAAATAACCAAAGTTTTTTGTTTTTTTTTTGCTAAGTAGACATTCAATTCAGGGCTGATATTTAAAATATGTAAAAAAAACAAAACAAAACAAAAAAACCAAACTGGACAGCAAGAAAACAAATAACACAATTAAAAATGGGGTACAGATCTAAACAGAGAATTCTCAAAACACAAATGATTGAGAAACACTTAAAGAAATATTCAACACCCTTAGTCATCAGGGAAATGCAAATCAAAACCACTTTGAGATTTCATTTTACATCAGTCAAAATAAAACAAGATCAACAAAGTGAATGCCAGGTCTTTATGGCAATAATATGGAGTAAGAAGAACATTCATACGTTGGTGGAGAGTGAAAACTTGTACAGTCACTATGGAAACCAGTGTACCGGTTCCCAAAAGCTGGAAATAGATCTACCTCAAAAATCCAGCTATATCATTCTTGATTGTATACCCAAAAGAATCTTCATTTTACTTCAGAGACACTTGCTCAACCATATTCACTGCTGCTCTATTCATAATAACCATAGTTTGCAAGCAGCCTAGATGTCTGTCAGGGTAAAAATGACTAGAAAAAGGTGTGCTTACATGATAGAATATTATTCTGCTGCTTAAAAATGAAATAATCATTTCATTGGAGCTAGAAAAAAATCTTGAGTGAGGTAACCCAGATCCAGAAACACAAATATGGTTTATATTTGGATATACGCAGATATTAGCTGTTGTCTTCAATAAGCAGGAATAAGTGAGGAAGTTAAGTATAGAGTACAGGAGTAGGTGGGAGAGATGGATCTCCCTAGGAAAAAATAATAGAATAGATAGACATAGTTGAACAAGGGAAGGGAAGGGAAGGGAAGGGAAGGGAAGGGAAGGGAAGGGAAGGGAAGAGAAAGAGATGATCAAATGGAGAGTGGGGAAGTAAAAAGAGGAGAGAGAGGGGATATAGGAAGGGTCAGATAAAATTAAGTGGCATTTGAGAGGTTATATGGAAACATAGTACAATAGAAGCTTCCTAAAATGTATACATATATGAAGGTGAGCTAAATGAAATTGCTAAATGAAGGAGGAGACTGAATCCCAACTGGACATTTTTCTCACCAATTGAGTGAGAAATTCTTACAGTACCAGAAATTGGTTATATCTAATTGAGCTGTTGGACAAAGGCATCCCATGGAAACCTCCTAACAATAGACTGGATAGTCTATTGTCAAGGCTATTGATTGATCTCTACAAACTGATAGTAAAATCCCATTGCTGAAGATAACACACAACTCATTGAGCATGAAGAAGCTGAACCGGTGCCCACATAGAGACTTTACCCCTACCAACTAGTGTTCATGGTACTGGAAGGTTCTCTACACACTACCAAAAGAAAACGGTAAACATCAACCCAGCTTCAGGTCCTGTGATCTATAATAATTACCTGCCTGCTGGATTCACTGGTACAATAGGGGCACAAAACTTGTGCAAATAAACAACTATTATGATTGGATTTAAAGCCTACTCCAAGAGATGGACTATATCCAAGACACCACTTGAATGTCCAAGAACCCAAGACTAATTAAGCTGCTGACCTGGGGGAAAACTAAATGCTAATGTTCTATGAACGTAAATATGTGTATAGTTGTTTCTTGTGCTTTTTATCTGGCTCTTTTTCTTCTGCTGTTTTGTCCTATTCTGATTTGGTTGGTTGGGTTTATCTTACTTTATTATTATTCCTTAGATGATCATTTTTATTCTAAAGAGAGACAGATACAGTGGATTCAGATGGGATGGGAGGTGGGAGGATCTCAGAAGAATTGAGGGAAGGGAACCATAATCAGAATATATTATATGAAAGATCCATTTTCAATAAAAGAAAAAAATCTAGTGTAGAGAAAAAAGTATTTTATAAATGAACATCTACTGATAAGAGATAATCCTCTTGCTACAAATTTCACAGTGCTACTGAAAGAAATCAGTAGACAATCTCCTTAAGCTTGGATTCCCTCAGCATAAGAGCAACCGTCTCTCTTCCTTTCTCTCTTTGCAAATTACTCTACTCTTTCACCCCAGACAGTGAGATTCCCTTCTA
>NW_022196900.1:10074371-10128093 GCF_008632895.1 Mastomys coucha
GCAGACAGAAAATGTGATGTCTCCATTCTGCTTGCTGTAGCATTGAGTTCTATTTTCAGGGCTGAGTCCTTTGCCTTGGTAGGATGCCTATGTTTCTAGTTCTCTCTTGTGGAAAAAATAACCCATAATATTCCAATATGCCTAGCAGGAAATCCTTTACTCACAATTTAAAATGTAAATTTGAGGTTGATATCAGATACTTTTTTTCTAAAGATTTATTTATTGATTATATGTAAGTAAACTGTAGCTGTCTTCAGACACACCAGAAGAGGGCATCCGATCTCATTACAGATGGTTGTGAGCCACCACATGGTTTCTGGGGTTTGAACTCAGGACCTTTGGAAGAGCAGTCAGTGCTCTTAACCACTGAGCCATCTCTCCAGATCAGATACTTTCTTTTTTATTGGTTATTTTATTTATTTACATTTCAAATGTTGTCCCCCTTCTCAGTTTCCACTCCACAACCCCCCACCATCCATCCCCCTCCCCTTTGCCTCTATGAGGGTGCTCCTTTACCCACTCACCAGCCTCACCTCTCTAGCATCCTCCTATGCTTGAGCATCAAGCCTCCATAGGACCAAGGGCCTCCCTTCCCGTTGATGCCAGATAAAGCAATCTTCTGCTACATGTGTAGCTGGAGCCATGTATCCCTCCACGTATACATGTTGGTGGTTTAGTGCTTGGGAGCTTTGTGTGGTCCAGTTAGTTGATATTGTTCTTCCTGTGGGGTTGAAAATCTCCTTCAGATCCTTCAGTCTTCCTCTAGCTCTTTCATTGGGGTCACTGGGCTCAGTTGAATGGTTGGCTGTGAGCATCTGCTTCTGTCTTAGTCAGATGCTAGCAGAGCCTCTCAGGGGATAGCCATACCAGGCTCTTGTCAACAAGTGCTTCTTAGCAACAGCAATGATGTCTGGGTTTAGTGTCTCCAGATGGGACAAATCCCTAGGTGGGGTGGTTTCTGGATGGCCTTTTCTTCAGTCTCTGCTCCATTTTTTTTGTCCCTGGATTTCCTTTAGACTGGAACAATTCTGGGTTACAAATTTTGAGATGGGTGGGTGGCCCCATCTGTCAACTGGGTAGACCACTGGAGGTAGTCTCCACAGGTTCTATCTACTCTTAGCTATTTTTGATCTTTACTTTTTAATCTTAAAATTTGGTCTAAGTTTCCTCAGAGTTTTCTCTTTGGGGAGAAAAATGAAAGAGTACAGAGGCTGAGCTGAGTACCAGTGGTCCTTGACTGACAAGTTCTTAGGGGAAGATAAGATGCATTTATCTGCCTGAAAAATATCTTCAGAGTATACCTAGATTCATCCTCCATAGGCTGGTCTTCTTTGAATAGACACTGTTGTCATCATATGGAAAACAACTAGTGTTTAGTTTTCTGTGTTGACTCTGGGATGAATCGGAGGTTGGAGAGTGTAAGGGGTCAAGCAATCATCTTTGGCAATCATCTGTTCTCAAACAAGCTCAAATAATATATTTTCTTTTAAAAAAATATAACGTACTGGACTTAAAATGTACTGAGTTCTTTCATCTTCTTTATCAATGTCCTTAGTCAATGAGGAAGTGAATTAGGTATGGTTTAATCATGATTGCCATCCTTAGTTTAAAGAAGACAGGCAAGTTCAGAGATAAGTGCTTTGACCAGAGCCATGGACTGACAGATGAGAAAGGATCCAAACTGAGGTCTTCTGATTCTTCCTTCTGTACAGCACTGTTTATCTCTACAACAGCTAAACAACCAAGGTCAGGTGCTTAAAACTGCAGTGTCCTATGTGGCTCCTCTGTCGCTTCTTTTGTGACTCATTATCTCTTCTTGTAAAACAGGCAAACTCTCAATGTACCAAATCCCTGGATACTAATTTACAAATCAGTAATTCTTAACAAAATTGAGTTTAATGGGTGCCAAGTACCTGCTTTGATATCAATTTGCATTTTTTGTGACTCAGTGCACAAGCCCTGTCATCCCTGGAAAGCCTGCCTGGAATATTTATGAAGAGCATTTAGCTCCGCAGAACCAACAGAATGACCCAGCTCTGGATAATTGCAGGTTTGGATCAGTAGGACTATGGCCTCCAGTAGATGCTGACCTTTAATTCACAGTTCCCAGAAAGACTTCTAAATGGGAGTATAATTACCTCAAATAAGTTTCAAGGTGGTATGAAAAACTAAGAGTGTTGGGAAATATCATCTGGCAATTTACTGTTGAGAGTGGAGTCGATAAAGACAGAACAGGCTTCATGTCTTAAAAGAGAAACAGCCAGAGGATGGACAGGGAGGGGGATAAGGACTGGACAGTAAAAAAAAGATTAAAGAATAAAAAAGAAAAAATTGTCCAATTAGAGAAGAAACAGTACCTGTGGTCCATCCATTTTAAAGAAGACAGGCTGAAACTGTATCAGTGAACAACAACAAAACCTTACTTATCAGTGCTTCTCCAAGAGATGCCCAAAACACTGTACTGTACTTGTGGACAATTTGTCCATAAAAGACAATAAGAAAAAAGCATCAGTAATGAAAGATGTAGGATCTTTTTTCAAAGAACTATGGTTATTTCTGTAAAAGTATGTTATTATTATTATTATTGATCATTCCATTCATTTACATCACAAAAGATACCCCAGTTCCTGGTTACTCCCCCACAAAGTCCCTATCCCACATTGGCCCTCTCCTCCTTCCCCTTTGTCTCTATGAGGGTGCTCCCCCACCTACCCCAACTCTCTCAGCATCCCCCTTCGCTGGGGCATCAAACCTCCATAGGATTAAGGGCCTCCCCTCCCACTAATGTCAGACAAAGCCATCCTCTGCTACATATGTATTTGAAGCCATGTATTCCTCCCTGCACACTCTTTGATTGGTGCACTAGTCCCTGGGACCATTGAGTGGTCTTGCTGTCCAATATTGTTCTTCCTATGGGGTTGCAATCCCCCTCCACTCCTCCAATCCTTCTGCCAGCTTCCCCACTGGGGTCCCCAAGCTCAGTCTGATGGTTGGCTCCAAGCATCCACATCTGCATTGGTCAGTTGCTGTGAGAACCTCCCAAGGAACCATACCAGGTTCCTGTCAGCAAGTGCCTCTTGGCAACAGCAACAATGTAGGGGTTTGGTGTCTACAGACTTTGTTTCCCTTCTGTATTAGTAACTGTCCAGTGCCTTCTAACACGTTTTTAATTGGTCCATGCCATGTGGTTCACTATCACCAGAGCATCTTTTTTAGTGTTCCTTATTATATGATTCATCTTCCCTTTTGTCTTGTTCTTTTGTCCTTTGTGTTCAACCTATGATCTCACTGTAGTTCTTATACCATCTTGTAGGTTCTATGCATTGTAATGAAAGAGCCAGATTTAGTTGCTTAGGTTTGCTTTTCTGGATCCTACACATTTTCTCAACCTTATCTTTGCTTCCTTGGGGTAGCACTGCTTTGGCCTGTTCTGTTCTGATTTATTGGAGTCCTCGTGTACTTTTGTTTCTATCTCTTTATCTGTCTTCCATTAAATTACATTGGCTCAGACTTAACAATACATTGATCGCTCTTAATCAATTCCTAGATAGACAAATAGACTTACCAGATTTCCCCTCAACTATCAGACAAGTGGATGTGCCCTTTACACTAGAATCTCAAGATTCCCAGTAATTTCTTCCATCTTCCTAGTTCTTTTTCTCTGAAGTTGTCTAACCCCAATGTACATTCTGTCTGATTCCAAACTAGAAGAGATCCTTTGAGCAGAGACTGAAGGAAGGGCCATCTGGGGACCACCACAAAGTCTGGGACAGAAGCAAACCTTGCCTTTGGCACTGCTTCTCAGATTCTGAGTTGTCATTTTTGAGACTGGAGAATGGATCAGAGTCTATGACTAGTTAGTAAGGTGTGAAAAATGGAGTTCAGAATTCAAAACTGGCCTTCCATAAACCTTGTAAGTCATAAATTCATGACAGTTTGTTATTGCAGCTATAGTAAACATATTCCTTTCCTACTTGATGATGGGGAATATAATTTTAACATAATGCTAGGAGCCCAACAGCCTGTGGGGAGGAGGAATGTAGAGCAGAGAATTAAGTTGAGACCTCTACAAAGTTCTTGCTTTTCAGCTTAATTAGGCAAACTGATAGAGTGTCAGTGTTCAAAGTTCTGTATTCTAGGAATCAATGGCAGGTACTCTGCCACTCATCATCCTTTATGATTTATGATTGAATGTTTCTTTATAACTAGCAAGTTGATAATTAATTCAACTAACCCAGACCCTAGGGAGCTTCCAGAGACTGAGGCACCAACCAGACAGCATACACGGGCTGGTCTAAGGACCCTGGCACATATGTAGCAGAGGACTGCCTGTCTGGTGTCAGTGGGAGAAGATGTGCTTAACCCTTGAGAAACTTGAGGCCTCAGGGAAAGGGAAGGCCTAGTGGGGGTAGCACCTTCTCAGAGGTAAGGGGAAAGTGGAATGGGATGAGGAACTATTGGGGGGGCCCTGGGAGGAAGACAATAGCTGGAATGTAAATAAATAAAATTAAAAAGTGATTCTAAAAAATAAGTAAAGAAAGAAAAAATAGAAAAAAAAGATAATATGTTTCAAAATTAAACAACAGACATCTAAAACCTGAATGTGAGTATATTTATTGGAGACTAGGGAGAATTTTCTACAAATGTCTCTGTAGACCCATGGTTTCTAATACACCTAAGAGAGTAAGGCAGAGGGTGAACCTGAAAACAATGTGTTCTCCTCTACTAATTGGCAAAGGTCCAGAGAGACTGGGGAACTGGCATGGAATCTATATCCATCATATGAAGTTTGGCCTGCGGTCATTTAAAAAGACTTCTACCCAAAAGGCCACTACCATGCTAGAATCCATTGGCAGCTCTGTAGACAGAAGATAAGGGCGATCTATTGGGTGCAGAACCTGAAGGAGGCTTGTGCTGGTCAGTGGTAGGAAAGCACTTGCTGACTCAGGAAGTCCTACAGCATGTCACCAGTAGATCATAATGCTCTCTAAGAGTAAGGGCCATTTGAGAACACCCTCCACGTCCATGGGGCAGTGTGTGCTCATACTCAAGCGAGAACACTGTTTCTCTTCCTCTGCCCTAAACTTGTAAGGTCAGAAAAAGAAGTGGCTGCCACTTACATCTGATGGGAGTCTCCAGAACACTCCCAGAAAGCCAAATCCACAATCTGGCTATTACCAGTTGGCAGAACTAAAGAATGGAGTCATTGAGGCAGAGACCTAATAGGCAATAGAAATACTGGGAAGTAAACTTAGAGTTATTGATGAATCCTTTGAATGCAATCCTCATTTGCTCTTATATATGGATAGCAATACTGCCATCAGTGCCTTCTAGGATGAAGTACATGAGAAAAATGTTAGCAGCAATAACTACAATTTACCAGTCTACTTTTTCAGTCCCCGAAAATGTTTTTGGCACAGTGTTGTTAATCATCCCTGGAACAAAGGCAGAAGCATATATTGACCAAGGACACGAATTAGGTCACAACAGAGAATTCTTGTTTCCCATGTATAGCATCCATGGACCTTTTGTTCCAGTCTATTAATTATTTAAATAGTTATTATCTATGTTTGTCCTTCTTGCTTGAAATGAAAACTGCTGACCAAAGCTTATCTACATAACATCCTAGAGCAATGCTGGGAGTGTGTAGATTGTGTTTTATAAATCGGGGGGGAAAAGGAGGACAGCATGTCATTTAATGTGAGTTATCTCATTTAATTATGAAACAAATTGTAAGCTAAGTATCCTACCTTTGCTTGATGATAAATAAGTCAAGGTCAGGAAGAGCCTTGGCTGCCATTCTTTGCTTCATTGCAGAGCTTAGGATGTAAATGATAAACTCAATATTCTTTTCATAATGCCATTCAGAAAGTGCTCTATGTAGCATAACTCATTTTATTCCTCCATATGCCCGTGAAATCAGTAATAATTCATTGTTAGAATGCTGGTCCTACTGACTAAGCATTTGTAGGTCTGAGCATAAGGACTAGCTGAGATAATTCACTGAGCCAATGAATTTTAACCCCAATTAAAACAAGGCTGGAGTCTGCTGTGGATGCCATTTTCAGCTATGATAGCCTAGTTTGGGCAAGATGAAGCTTTAAAGCCGCCGAATATTAACTTACCAGATAACATTTTAAATAATATACAATGTAGCAAAAGGTATGATTAAGTTTATGACTTTTAGAGGCAGATCTCATTCTGGAGTACCTGTCTGGGCCCTAAAGACAGCCACACATTGTTCTTTTTTCTGCATGTCTCTCTGTGTGTGTTTTGCATACATATGTGAATGTGTGTTCACACAAGTATGGGCACTCCTATGTATGCATGTGTGCATGTGTGTATGTGTGTGTGTGCATGCACATATGTAGGCTAGAGGTTTATATCAGGTACCTTCCTCCATTGTTCCCCCGATTTTATATTGAGACAGGTTTAACCAGAGGTTGTTGATTTGGCTAGTGGTAACCTATTTGTTCTGTATATCATTCCCCAAGCAATGGGATTGATTACAAGCAGGCTGCCACACCTGCCTGGTATTTTTGTGGATGCTATGGATTTGTACTCCAGTCTTTATACTTGAGCAGAAAATCCCTTATCCCCTGAGCCTTCTCTCCAGATCAAGCAAAACGAAGTTTGAAGAATACAGTGGTAAAGGAGCATATATACAAATAGCAATATTGTAATGAGACAACAGAGAAAATAGGGTGCATGATTAATAAAAAAAAGAGCATTGGTGTAGTTGAATACATCTATTGCCTTTTAAATAGCTGTCCTTCAGGAGTAGGTGGGATAAATGAAAATCATACATATCAAGTTTTAAAAGATTGACTAAGGAGAGCCCTAAAATCTTCCAGAGCAAAAAATATATTTCCTATAAAGTCACAAGATAAATTTATAGCATTTTATAGGTTATAGAAGACAATGAAAATATGTTAGAAAGCCTTAGGAAAAACTATTGTGAAATGTAGTCTTCACGGAACCTTTATCTGTATGTAACTTCTTAAAGTTTCTCTCATCGTGTTGTCAAAAGTACAACCATTCAAACATTCTTGAAAAAGGAGCAGTGGAAATGCCAGGAAAAGCGAACACAACCTGAAAGCTCAGTGGAAAAGACAAAGATGAGCATTAACACACACACACGCACACACACACACACACACACACACACACACACACAAATGCCTGCACACACACACACACACACACACACACACACACACACACAGGTGCACAATTATATTGTTATAATTGTAACAGCAGACTCAAAGTGAGAAAAACAAACTGATGTTATTTTGTGTGAAGATTATATTACTAAGCAAGTTTTGAGGCTGACAAAAAATAATAAGTTGAAGCACAAATTCATCAACTATAAATGTAGCTATTAAAGAGCAAGAAAGCAACAAATCAGGAAAAACAGAAAAGTGAACCAAAATATGTGGTTAGTCAATTTTAGGAAAAATATCAGTATAGAGTAAAGCCTTAAATAATAGAAGAAAAAAGGATGTCAAGAACAGGTTCTGATGTATTCTAAATTATGATATATACTAATGGATTATAGTTTCATATCGAAATACAGAAATACACATTGTAAAAAATAGTCCAGTTTCAGGTTACTAGAGGAGATATAAAAAGCAATTTTATTCAATAACCAAAAATTCTGATCTCATATAAATGTTCCATAGCAGAAAAATGTCTGAATATCTTTTTTATTCCACTCTATAAAGCTTATGTAATTTCACACAAAGTTCAGACAAATAGAAACAAACACAAATGGTTTCATAAACTATTATAATATCTAATAATGTTTTCTTAGAAAACAGATATTAAAACAAAACCTTATCAAATAGTTTAGCAGTTTGACCAGTGCTAGAGTGTTTATATTAGTTTCTATTAATATATGTCACTACACAGGAAGGTCTTATAAGGGAGAATGTGTATGTCTACTTCAAAAGATTCCAAGAAAATATTTATTGTGATCAAACAAAATTGGTAGAAAACAAGAATGAAGAGGTTTTTGGAACTCTAAGAGGATCGCTGTGAGAAAACAAAAGACGGTACAAATTTGCATCAACCTATATTTTAGAAGCATTCATAACAAAACAATAAAATATTTAACATCTAATAATAAGGAAAATACTGTATCTATACTGAGGATAACTCCTAAATGATGTAAGAAGTATAGTAATTATCTGGCTTGAAGGTTGTATTCACTGGTACAGTAGTGGCATGGCTGGTATAGGGACAGCCAGTCTCCTTTGATCCTACTTCACAAGAGGGAACGCATGCTTGGTCCTACAAACACAGTCAAAATCCTGTGGCCAGGGATGTCTTAGGCCTTAGTGGGTGGTGAGGGGTGGGGTGGGCAGTTTTTTGACATTGTGCTAGCTGCCTTCACAAATATTTCTTTTTCTACTCAGAGACAGATACTGCTGTCAGCTTTAAGCAGAGCAACTTTTTGCTTTGAGCAGTGAATCCAGACTCATCTCTGAATATGCTGAGAAATTGTGCCTTACACAAGAAATTATCCTTACACAAGACATTTACATCACCCACTCTTGGCTTCAGGGGACATAAGAGAAAAGGACACAGGAAGATTGTTATAGCTGGAAGATGAGGAATACGACTGTGAAATGCTAACTTCTGGAAATGGCATCATAATCTCAGTGGCTACATCTGCCTGCAACAAGACTACATATGATGAGTGGGTCACTGACTGGCGAAGGGCCCAAGGATCCATGCTTCATTCTATGGAACTGTTGGCTGCTAATGGATCCTGGGCAAGAGGTAGTCACTGTCTTCACTTGCGTAATCACAGATAATTTAACCAGATTCCAATGAATATTCGTTTTGTTTTGATTGTTTTGGCTTTTAGTCAGTGGGCCCAAAGACAAGGGGTAAGCACTTGAATGTGAGGAAAAGACTTGAAAAGAAGAGGGAGCTCACAGGAGTGAAAAGGACACATGGGGAATGTTGGGAGGGTGAGTGTAACCAAAATGTATTATATACAAATATATAATTGTCAAAGAAGAAATTTGAGATATACATATATGCTCCATATGTATATTTCCATGTACAGGAGGAGGCATAAGCAATGATGTTCATTGCAACACTATCTTAAACAGAGAAAAAATAGTGATAATCTTTAATATTTTTAATTCAACAAGAGATAAATGAGTGATAGCATATTCATTCTTTGGAGCAATGAAAAAGAATGGATTGATATAAGTGGATTGACACAGAACATATAGAATGGCTAAGTTAGATGCAATTGGGCATATTTGATGCCATTTATTGAAAATATGTTATAAAACATATTTACCTAAGTATAAAGAATGTAGAATATACAGAATTGTCTTGTCTGGGAAGATGAATGGAAGAGTAAAGCAGAGGGTGGGGGTGGGGCCACTTACTTTCCATGTAGATATATCACTTTCTTCTAAAAATTTCATAATATTAATTTTATAGTAGAAAACCACAAAAGCCACTGATGCAATAGTCTTTGTAAGTAAAGAGATGTGGATGTACCCAGACTTAAACCTATCTTTCTCAGTAGACAACACAAAGGAAGAAATGTGCTACTCCTCTTTCTGAGGGCAACTAGAAAATCTGCACAAAATACATAGTCCTAAATCTATTAAACAGCAATAGAAAGTCCATATATTACCCAAAACTTACTAGTCTATTGTTTTGGGGAAAGAGAATTTTAAAATTACCATTTTTTTTTCTTGGAGAATTTACATTTTGTAGCATGCTGGGAGGTTACAGGTCTGAGTGGTGATAGAAAATCTCATGAGAGTAACAGGCTATGGGTCTGGGTTCCAGAGACTATCAAGAAAAGCCATGATGCTAGTGAGGCTCTTGAGGTGGCTTTGGAAGAAAAGAGAGCCTTGAAGAGCCATAACACTGGAATAAGGGTGATGCAGAAGTAAAGAATAGCCAACCTGGGTACTGCGGTGCCTGAGGGGCACCTTAGTCAATCATTGTTATGGGCTGAATTGTGTCCCCTGAGAGTCATATGCTGAAATTCTGAACTCTAATACTTTGATAATATTTAGAGATGAAAAACTGCTGTATTAAACATGGATCCCATAAAAGTAGACGGCAAGTCCAGTAAACCAAAGTCCAGCAACACAGAAATCAGGATGCAAAAATGAAAAAAAAAAAAGGATGAGAATAACATAAAAAAATAAAGAGAATATAAAAAGAAAACTAGATTTTTCTTTTAAAAAATAGCTAATAGAATAGAAACATTCTTGATAAATTTATTATCAAAGGAGGGAAATACAAATAAAAATGTCAAAAATAATAAACAGGGACCTCACCATACATCCTTTAGATATTAAAATTTAGTTATGGATAATTTCATGCCAATAAAATTGAAATAACAGTGTAATAAACTCATGAGAAAAAGTCAACTTATCACAAGTGACACAATAAGAGACAGAAACTATGAGTTGTCCTTTTATTGCTTTACTTAGGGGTCTATGTTTGTGTTAAACATGAGATGTGAAGTCATCCCCTTTGTCTGTGCTCACAGCAACTCCATGGAAGGACAGTCTCGTGTGGTGAAGAAGTCCGAGGAAGGACAGTCGTTTCGTGTGGTGAAGAAGTCCGTGGAAGGACAGTCGTTTCGTGTGGTGAAGAAGTCCATGGAAGGACAGTCGTTTTGTGTGGTGAAGAAGTCCGTGGAAGGACAGTCTCGTGTGGTGAAGAAGTTCATGGAAGGACAGTCTCGTGTGGTGAAGAAGTCCGTGGAAGGACAGTCTCGTGTGGTGAAGAAGTGAAGGTGCTGTTCTCTTGACCCCTTCCAGGCTAACTTAAGACATGTCTCCATGATTCCTGCACACACATATGCTGGGTGTGGGGGGAGTTCTGGCAAAGGCAAACAGGTGTTAGGCAGAACAAAAGAGTGGAAATATTCATTAACATAAATATTTGAATATATGTCATATTCTTGCCATTTTCCATCGTGTGGAGCTAAGCAAAGCAGACACTTTCCAAACACCAACAGGGAAAGAAATTGTGATGATACTCTCTATTTTATGATTCTTTATTCTAATACAGTCATAAAACAAATTTTGTCTACATTTTTCATTCATTTATATATTTTATTAAATTAATCATAACCTAATATTGTAATAACAAAAATTTACATACAAAATAAAGATGTGACTTATAAATGTCCACTGACAAATAGCTAAATGAAAGAAATGATTCCAGGGTGTATAGAATTCAGAATTATTCTCCTGATGAATAACATAAATTATTCTTTCCACAGTAATACTTACACTGCTTAACATTTTAAAAAAAGCATTCTTTTTGGCTAATATCCACTTATCAGTGAGTGCATGATATGGATCTCCTTTTGGGTCTGGGTTACCTCACTCAGGATATTTTCTCCTTCAATCCATTTGCCTGCAAAATTCATGATGTCCTTATTATGAATAGGTAAATAGCATTCCATTGTGTAAAGGTACCAGATTTTCTGTATCCATTCTCTGTTGAGGGGCATCAGGGCTGTTTCTACCTTCTAGCTATTACAAATAAGGCTGCTGTGAACATAGTGAATGAAGCATGTGTCCTTGTGGTATGGTATAGCATCTTTTAGGTATATGTCCAGGAGTGGTATAGCTTATAGGTTCTTCAGAGAGAGCTATTTTCAATTATATGAGGAACCGCCAGACTGATTTTCAGAGTGGTTGTGCCAGTTTGCAGTCCTGGGATACAGAACGCAACAAAGGATTCTCAAATGGTAGAGAGGCACTTTAAAAAATGCTCAACATCCTTAGTCATCAGGAAAATGCAAATCAAAGTGACCCTGAGATTCCATCTTACACCAATCAGAATGACTATGATCAAATCTCAAGGGACAGCACATGCTGGTGAGGCTGTGGAAAAAATGGAACAGTCCTCCATTACTGGTCTTTTCTCTCTACATAGATGTGTCTCATTAGCAATTTACAAAGACATTCAAGTACTTAAGGAGATGATTCAAGACGTGTACTGTTACTACATGCTGCTGCCTATTGGACTGCATACGAAGGCACCCAAAATATGTGAGCCTTTATCATATGTTGACTGCTGAACACACATGACTGACAGCCAGTAAAGAACATTAAGGAACTCTATAGCATCTTATTTTTTAATTTCTAGTCATTTGTATTTGTTGTTTATTTGCCAATCACGAGTAGATTCCTGTTTAGGCCGCCAGGGAGCATGACTGTGTAACTGGAAATAGACAGGTGACATGCTGACAAATGCAAGGTTGTAGCCACATAGTTTCCATTTATTCTATTGAAATTGGAATTGGAATTGGAGCCTAGAGCCCAGAGCTCAGAGTCCAGAGCCCAGATACATACTGTCCACCTTTGAAAAGTGTCATCAAGCATTTGCTTCTCTATTCTTACAGGGATCTTACTTAGACAGGGGCAAAGTGACATATGCCAGCTATAATAAAAATGGTAATAGGCTTTTGATTTTACTGTGCGAGGGATTTCCTCAGTGCTAGGACTCTCCCATTAAAGCACTTTCCTGCTGCCCATCCCACCATAGACAATGTATTTTAGGGTATAACACTATGAATCTTTTAGGTACATGAAATCTATGCTTGCATGGGGCTCCATTCATTGGATGATGGTGACAGAGCTAGCTAGCTAGATACCATGCCAGATACACAGTTTTAATGATTCCTGTAATGTACCTTGCAAAGAGCACAGTTATCTTTTGATATCACTTGAAGAAAGACTCTTAAGGAGTCTGTTTCTGACTGTCTTCTAGCCCCGTTCCCTTTCTGTTAATTTCTAGTACGCTCTCCTTTTAGAATTTGTTGCATATATTTCTACACATGTGATGCCAGTGATGAGGTCCTCTCTCTCTCTCCCTCTCTCTCCCCCCTCTCTTTCTCTCTCTCTCATCCTCCTTCCTTTCCTCTCTTCCCTTCCCTCCCCCTCACACATACACAACACACACACACACACACACACATACACAACACACACACACACACATACAGACACACAGCATGTTTGGTCAGCTGCATAGGAAAATATTCATGCCCTCATTAATGTCACTTGACTGCCTCTGCATCACAAGAAATTGGGCCCTACAACATCAGTGTTGCTTTCTTTGTGGTTCTTACACCCATTATAGTTTACTGGTGAATATAGCACAGTTCAGTCATCTACATGCATTAGGACATGACTGTGTGGTCTGTGCCTTCCATCAAAGCAACAGATCTTTTAGGAGTGACAAAAGCTCTATGTCAGATGATGTACACTGGCCTGTACATCATCTTGATCCTGCTTAGAAATATGTTTTCTTGTTCAATAAAGGATATATTTGTTTGTCTTTCTAATTTTTTAAAGATCAAAATTATATATAAAATCTGACTTACAGCTTCTCTTGGAAAGAAAAACTGATGACTCAACCCACCTTTCTTTTATTACAAATTCTAGCATCCTCCTTTAAAAGACACATCTTATCTGGTCTACTCTGGAGCCTTCTGCTCATATTAGTTTCCCTTTTGAGTCTCACTGCTCAGTGACAAGCATTTTCAGTGGGTTGATTCTGTCTTCAATGGAGTTATGTCAACCATCATTTAGCACTGTTAGCAATGTAGCTGTTGATAGCCAATCTCTGGGACCCAGAATTGTCTACTCTATTCTCACCACTTGGTGGAGTTGTGTGTAGCCTTACATTGATGAGTACATCCATTTCCCACCATCAGCTGAACCTTATCCCTACTAAGTAGTCAAGAGCACACTTAATATGTCAGCAGTTTGGTCACCTCCAAACTCTCTTGGAGTGCATAGCGCAGGACTTTGTGGGACTATGTGATCCTGTTAGCATTCATCCTATTCTGATACACAAAGAACATAACAAATATTACAGCACAAGACAGAGAAATCATCTTTCATGATATTCAGAGAATATGATTCCTTCTTTGGAAACCAGGAGCATCTTTTCACTGAAATAAAGACTCTGGATATGTATGCGTGTCTGTATGTATGTACAGTTTTTATCTATCTGGAGACTATCAGTTCTTTTCCTTGACTAAGGAAGGATGTGGAGTGTAGAGAATAAGAATCTATTAATTTATCCTGGCAACATTTTAGCAGTGTGTAGTGATGGCTCACCTGTGTTTCAACTTAGCATTATCCTGAAAACTTTCTATGTCCTACAAGTGCTTGCTGATCACAGTTGGGCAAAACACTATCAGACACATTACCTTTTAATGATGCACATTTTACAAATGATGGCTCTCAAGCTAAGAGGGCTCTTAACCACCACCAATATAAGAAATAGAGAACTCAAACTAAATTTGAGCTCATGATTTGGATCTGGATTTCAGTGTTCTGTTTTTAGAGTTTATGTATGTCACCTTAGGTCATATTGGGGAAAATGTTTCCATTGTCAAGAAAAAAGGAATCCTCTGATAATTTTTCCAGTTTTCTGTGGTATGTTAAATGGAAATAAGACTCTCTCTTCTACTTCTTTATTTCTTGGTGCTGAAAGGGAAAACACTCAATTTGGAAGAGAAAACCTCTATATAGTAAGGGATGGTGATGTCCACCATTATTGGCAGAGGCTGAGCTTTGTGACAAACCCAATATATTGAGCCAGCACTGCAGGTGCCACTGGAGTCCCAGGAACCTGAGTCCTGCTGACATCCATTATCATAGACATGAGGCCTCACAGTTGCTGATGAGTGTCTGTGCCAGAGACCTGGACAGTGTGGGACCCTGGTGCCACTGATGTGCCAAAGCAGGACTCTGCTTCCTGGAGTGTGAGCGATGTTATAGTGGGCTGATATTTGGAGATGAGCACAGAAGTAAAGTGATTCAGCTGAATGAAAATCATAATGAGATGCTCAAGAGATAAGATTTCTCTTCTGTTAGATGCTGTGAGTGGAGAGAAACAATGGTGAAAGGCCCTCTACAGTTTGGCATACTTCATTCTTCTCATTCCCTTCCCTTTCCTTTTTGTTTTCCTTTTACTTTTCTTTCTCCTCCTCCTCTCCCTCCTCCCCCTCCTCCTCCTCTTTCTCCCCCTTCTTCTTCTTCTTCTTCTTCTTCTTCTTCTTCTTCTTCTTCTTCTTCTTCTTCTTCTTCTTCTTCTCCTCCTCCTCCTCCTCCTCCTCCTCCTCCTCCTCCTTCTTCTTCTTCTTCTTCTTCTTCTTCTTCTTCTTCTTCTTCTTCTTCTTCTTCATCATCATCTTCATGTGTGTATGTGTGTGTTTGTGTGTGTGCACACACACATGCATGGACTACAGATAGAACCCAGAGCTTCATTCATTCCAAGCATTATTTTTCAGATGAGTGATACCTCCATTCCCTCCATGTTCACTTTGAATCAAACACATCTGTGTGTGAGCACAAGATAACAGTAACTTTTTTGTCCAGAAGTGAGATCCTCTTGAGCTATTCCATTAATGTCACATTTTGTATCTTAATTCTAGTAGGAAAGTATGACTATGAATTTATTTATTCAGGAAACATATGCAAAGAACCTAGTATAGATGAGATAAAAGACAGCTCTTATCTTCAATTTGTTCAAAGTTCATAAATTGAGTTACATATCAACTTAGTGCTACTGGGATATAATAGCCACAGCTGGTTCATTTGAGAGGACAGAAAGCTATTTTCTCACTTTTATGGTAGTTTGGAAGCCCAATATCAAGGTACCAGTATCAGGTGTAGGTCTTCCTGTTACATTCTCCCTTGGAAGAATGGATGAGAATGAACTCACTCGTGGTGCCACCCTCAAGACCTAATCACCTCTTAAAGGCATCAACATTTAATATCATCACAAAAGCCATTGAGTTGAAGCAGGAGAAAGAGGTTGAAATATTTCAAGCATAACAGATATAAATGTGTATCTTACATGTAGTTATGCATAACAGTAGGCTAAAGAGGAGTAAAATGAGGAAAGCCTTGGGAACACAGATGTAGGCAGGGTCCTTTTCTTCTCCTTGCCTTAGGGGATTCAGAGAAGGCTTTCTGGATCAAGGGCATCTGAACTGATACTGGAAAGACAAATAAGACTTAGGCAGACATAGTGAGGGAAACAAAACCAGCAGCCAGTGTCGAAGGGAACTTGGCATGCTTGGGATAGCAGGGTGGAGACAAGAAGATGGGTTGTTGTAAATGTTGAGGTCTAGGGACGAAGCAATCTTAACCAAGACCATAACAGACTTTGAACAGAGAGCTTGAAAATTCCCTTGGGAGGTTAAAGCAGTGAGTGACATGGTCAGACAATATTTTAGATCCCTACTTGATATGTATAAGCGCAATAGAAGATTGACCCCATAGAATATTGGAGATGAACCAAGACAGTTACTCTACCTCAGAACTAATGCTTGTGAAGTTAAACCCTTGGCGAGCTGCAGAGAAGGAAGGAGTGCCCGGCAAGCCAGTCACACCAGCCTGGCAATGGGAAGCTGACAGCTGTTCCAGACATTCTCTTGACACCTGCTGTGGGCATGGGACAGGGCTTCTGGCTGCCTCTTGCCAAGGGACACCTTATCAACTACATAAAGCTGTGATTGGCAGATGTATGAATGCCAGGAAGGAGCAAGGACTTCCTGGACTACTGTCACCTTCAGGAGCCTAGAGAGGCTGACAGCAAAGAGCACTGAGATCAGCCTTTGCTGGGTAATGATGGCATTGGTGGCTGTGTAGTAAGGCTGGGACTTTGGCCAAATGAGTTGGCAGAATAAGCCTGGCCTTGGCCTTGGCCCTCCCCGCTCCATCTGTCTAGCAGTGGGTGTCAGCCTTTAAGGGCACCAGCCTTCTAAGCTGGCAATTCAGAAAAAGGGGAAGGAGACACATGAAGTGTGCCTCTGGCTGAGACTGTCTAAAATGTTGAGGACTGGGAAACAGGCACAGTGTGGCCAGAGGAATGGGTCCTTTAAGCATTCTGTGGGTCCTTGGCTTGCTTTTCCTTTTTTTTGCCTCTATTACTCTTAAGGGGGTGCCAAAATGGCTGTGTCTACCAAGACAATTCCAACAGGGCATGGGAAAGAAAACCAAATCAAATTGCCTTAAGCCAGTCCAAGTGAACTTCTCAAGTAACTGAAACGTCTAGTGGTATTTTAAGGCATAGTACATTCAAAATCATCTGAAGGATGTAATCTCATGGTATCCCCAGTCTTACAGTACATCAACTGCTTAGTGTCTTAGTAAGAAAAAACATGACAGTTTTCCTTTTGTGAACTTTGACCTCATTCTCTATGTTTCTATCATTTACCATTTGCTGGAAACAACAGTGACTAGCTAGAACAGAGGAAAGCGTGATCCACTAGGTTGGAATTCTAGGCTCATGCTTAGATATGGGAGAACAGTAGTCTTTTGTTTGTTTGTTTGCTTGCTTGTTTGTTTGGAGGATGTCAACTGCTTAGCTGGATGCCACTCTCGGTTGGAGGATGAAAAGAGCACGTGAGAACAGCAGATGTACCCAACCTCACTGCCCAGCATACTGGCGTACTGATCTGTGTAGACTAATACAGATGCTCTTTGGGGAAAAATTCCTACTGATGGTAATGGTGAGGAGGTAATCAATCACTGGTACTTTATGAAGAGATTTGCACCATTTAACATGGGGGTTCCCTGAAGGTTTACCCCAGTTAATGGATTCTTTGCTAGATGTGAGGGACATGGGTTCACCAAGGGACTAGAAGGTATGCTCTTTAAACACTTCAGTCAGTTTTTGTAAGTTATAGCTCATATTCCTGTCAAAGGTAGAGCAAATACAACTTTCAAGGCTAAGAAAATGGCTCAGTAGTTAAGAAAACTTGTTGTGTAAGCTCAAGCATGTGAGCTCAGATCCCCAGCACCTGTGTAAAAGACCTGTGCATGGCTCAGTATGCCTATAACCTCAGCCCTGGAGGGGTAGGGGTGGGGTGGGGCGGGGTGGGGCGGGGCGGGGCGGGGCGGGGCAGAGACAGGAAAATCAATGGGGCTAGCTGACCAGCCAGCTTAGCTGAAAAGAAGCATACACTCCAAGTTCAGAGAAAGACCCTGTCTCAAAGGAGGGAGGGGGAGTGACAGAGCAAGACACCAGGCATCCTCCTTTAATATGCACAGAGAGAGGAGAGAGAGAGAGACAGAGAGAGAGACAGAGAGACAGAGAGAAACAGAGACAGAGAGACAGAGAGAGACAGAGAAAGAGAGACAGACAAAGAGACAGAGAGACACAGAGACAGAGAGACAGACAAAGAGACAGAGAGACACAGAGAGACATACACATACACACACACACACCATATGATTGTACTGCAATTCAACAACACCACTGTTACTTTAAAACTATTTCTTAAGGTTTTTCTCTTATACCTTTCTTGGAGTGTTATTTCAGTCAGTGCAGTAGCTGTAAATTAAAAGGGCACAAGCACACAAAATCACATTCATAGAGCACTGTGATTATATTGGCCCCAGCATCTGCTCCACATTTGTTGAGTAAAAGAGGAGAGACAAAGGGCTATCTCAGTCTAATCCCCCGTAGGAAAGTAAAACCACGCAGCTATCTGATTCCACTAGCGCTAACCCAGGTTGGGTAATGAGAGCCATACCTGGGTGGCTAGCCTTGAGAATGGGTAGGAAAGGTCACAAAGCAATTTGAGAAATAAACACGGTAGTTAGTTATAAAAGAGGTCAGGGATTCTTTCACCATTTCAAAATGATTTTTGGATGGTAACAGTGAGTACCAATGTGATAATAGCTGTTGTTAGTTTACTTGACAATTACTTTTTTACAGCATCTTAATTCTCATGATTTGGTGAGATAAATTATTTCCTATGTTATATATCAAAGCTTTGAGTGTCTTTCTTATGAACATAAATTGAAAACATTTTCCTTGTAGAGCTGGAATTTAAGTCAAAGTCATACTGAGGACCCATTTTTTTATTTCATTTATTTTATTTTTTTTATTTTAGCATTCATTACATATTTTCTTTATTTACATTTCAAATGTTATCCCCTTTCCTGGTTCCCCCTCCAAAAACTCCCTATCTCCTCCCCCCACCCCTGCTCATCAACCCATCTATTCCTGCTTCCTGGCCCTGGCATTCCTCAACACTGGAGCATAGAGCCTTCATAGGACCAAGGATCTCTCCTCCCATTGATGACCGACAAGGCCATCCTCTGCTACATGTGTGCCTGGAGCCATGGGTACCACCATGTGTACTCTTTGGTTGGTGGTTGAGTCCCTGGGAGCTTTGGGGGTACTGACTGGTTCATATTGTTGTTCCTCCTATGGGGCTGCAAACACCTTCAGCTCCCTGGGTCCTTTCTCTAGCTCCTCCATTGGGGACCCTATGCTCAGTCCAATGGTTGGCTGAGAATATCCACCTCTGTGTTTGTCAGGCACTGATAGAGCCCCTCAGAAGACCACTATATCAGGCTCCTGTCAACAAGCACTTACTGGCATCCATAATAGTATCTGGGTTTGGTGACTGCATATGGGAAGGATCCCCAGGTGGGGCAGTCTCTGGATGGCATTTCCTTCAGTCTCTGCTCTATACTTTGTCTCTGTAACTCCTCCCATGGGTATTTGTTCCCCCTTCTATGAAGGAACAAAGTATCCACACTTTGGTCTTCCTTCTTCTTGAGTTCCATGTGGTTTGTGGATTGTATCTTGGGTATTCCAAGCTTCTGGGCTAGTATCTACTTATCAATGAGTGCATAACATGTGTGTTCTTTTGTGATTGGCTTACCTCACTCAGGATGATATTTTCCAGTTCCATTCATTTGCCTAAGAATTTCATGAATTCATTATTTTCAATAGCCAAGTAGTACTCCATTGTGTAAATGTAACACATTTTCTGTATCCATTCCTCTATTGAGGGACATCTGGGTTGTTTCCAAGTTCTGGCTATTATGAATAATGCTGCTATGAACATAGTGGAGCATGTGTCCTTATTGCATGTTGGAGCATCTTCTGGGTATATTCCCAGGAGGAGTATAGCTGAGTCCTTTGGTAGTACTATGTCCAGTTTCCTGAGGAACTACCAAACTGATTTCCAGACTGGTTGTACCAGCTTGCAATCCCACCAGCAATGAAGGAGTGTTCCTCTTTCTCCACAACCTCTCCAACATCTGCTGTCACCTGAGGTTTATATCTTAGCCAGTGTGACTGATGTGAGGTGGAATTCCAGGGTTGTTTTGGTTTGCATTTCCTGGATGACTAAGGATGTTGAACATTTATTTAGGTGCTTCTCAGCCATTCAGTATTCCTCAGTTGAGAATTCTTTGTTTAACTCTGTACCGCATTTTTTTTTTTTTTTTGAGACAGAGTTTCTCTGTATAACCTTGGCTATCCTGGAACTCACTCTGTAGACCAGGCTGGTCTTGAACTCAGAAATCTGCCTGCCTCTGCCTCCCAAGTGCTGAGACTAAAGGCGTGTGCCACCACCACCCTGTACCTCATTTTTAAATAGGGTTGTTAGGTTCTCTGGGGTCTAACTTCTTGAGTTCTTTGTATATATTGGATATTATCCTTCTATCGGATGTAGGGTTGGTAAAGATCTTTTCCAAATCTGTTGGTTGCCTCATAAAACCAGATACAGTGAAACTAATAGAAAAGAAAGTGGGGAAGAGCCTCAAGGACATGGGTACAGGGGAAATTTTTCTGAACAGAACACCACAGAACACCAATAGCTTCTGCTCTAAGATCAAGAATTGACAAATAGTACCTCATGAAATTGCAACGCTTCTGTAAGGCAAAGGACACTGTCTTTTTTATTTTTCCTGGATCATAGGTATCATTCATGGAAATATTTGAGTGCGGAAGCTTGTTGAGAAGGAGTCATTGAGGGAGTAAATTTACAAGTCTGTAATTTAAAAAGAATTGTGTGGCTGGGGCTACAGCTAGTGGTAGAGCATCTCCAGAACTTCAATAACAAACTACCTACCTACCTACCTACCTATCTACCTACCTACCTACCTACCTACCCTACCTATTTACCTACCTAATACTAAATATATAAATAAATACAATTAAATTGTGATAAAATATACATTCTACTAATTTACCATTTTAACCTTACAAAAGTGCAATCACCTGTGAGAATTTTTTTTTATCCTCCTTAACTGGAAACCTGCACCTGTAAATAATGACTCCCATTGCCCCCCTCCACCCCACACCTGCATCCACCTTCCTCTTATCCTTGCCTTGTCTACTCTTACCACTCCATGCAATATTTGAACTTCTGAGACTCGTTTATTCACTTAGTCTGGACAGCTGACATATGCTATAGTATCAGCCAGATGGTTTTCCTCTTTTCTCAACTCAGAATAATATTCTGCTGGATATGTATGCAATATTTTGCTCACCCACACATCTGTCAATGGACAGCTGATTTCCTTGCTCTTTGATTCCCATGAATGAATGCAGTTACAAACGCAAGTGTACAGGCATCTATCCATGTCTCTGCTTTTAAACTTTGAAGATATATAACAAAAAAGTGGCATTGGTACATCCTATAGCAGGTCTATGCTTAACTTTTAAAAGAACTGGAGTATGCATTTAAATTTCCACCAGTGCCCCATAAGAATCTCAGATCCTCCATGTCCTTCTCAGCATGTGTCATTTCCTTATTCTTCATAGCTTCCATGTGAATGGATGAACACTGATGTCAGATTGCCTGCCTGGTTGTCATTTATACATTTTCCTTTTGAGAAATGTCTACCCAACTGTGGTGGTTTGAGTTAGAATAGCCTAATGCTCATTTATTTGAATGCTTAGTCAACAGGAGTGTCATTGCTTAGATTAGAACACATAGTCTTGTTGAAGTAAGAGTGGCCTTGTTGGAGAAGTATATCACTGGGATGGGCTTTGAGGTTTCAGAAGCATAAACCAGGCCCAGTGGCTCTCTTTCTTCCTGCTGCCTGTGGATGTAGAACTCGCAGCTCCTTATTCAGCACCATGTCTGCCTGCAGGCCATTATGCTTCTCATGATGGAAGAGTTGCTGTAGTCATGGCGTCTCTCCCCAGCAATAGAATGCTGACCAAGACACCAGCCTTCTGCTCATCTGCTAGTTCACTTTTGTTGTTGTTAAGTTGTAGGTGTTCTTCCTTTTAAAGTATCATTTATTTTACATGTGTGAGTGTTTTGTTTGCATGTATGTCTGTGTACCATCTACATATTTGGTACCTAAAGAGGCCAGAATGGAGCATCAGAGTTAGAGGAGTTACAGGTGGCTGTGAGCCATCTTATGGGTGCTGGAAACAGAACTGAGTCCTCTGGAGGAACAGCAATTGCTTTCCAACACTGAGCCAACAATCAACCCCAGTGTTCTTTATGCATTCTGGATTGCAACATTTTTTCTCTCCCTCTCTAACTTTTATATGTATAGGTACTTTGCTTGCATGAATATTGATGCATCATAGGTGTGCCTGGTGCCCATGAAAGCCAGAAGAAAGCATTGGATTCCCTGGAACTGGAGTTATAGTCAGCTACGAGTTGTAGTCAACTACGTGTTATAGTGCTGTGACTCAAACTTAGATCCTCTGGATGAGCAGCTAATGTTCTTAATTGTGAAGCCATCTCCGCATCCATATTAACATCTTACCAGTTACATATTGCTTGTGATAATCTATATCTATATCTAATCTATATCTATATCTATTTTTCTTTCCCCTCTATGAGTGTTCTTTTCTGTTCAATAGTGCCTTCTAATACACAAAACTTTTAGTTTTGATGTAGATAAATTTACAAATTTTCTTTCACCACTTGTGCTGTTTATCACTTGAGCTAAGAAATGATTATTAAAACCCATGCTACAAAGCTCTCCACTTTTGTTTTCTTTTAAGGGTTTCAGAGCTTTAGCTCTTATGTTTGGGTTTTGGTCAACTTGTTAATGTTGGTGGTGTGAAGTAGGAGTTTACTGTCATTATTTTGCATGTGGGCAGTTCTTCTGTCACCATTTGTTGAAGAGTGACTTTTCTCCATTGAACAGTTTTGGCATACTTGTCAAAAAATCATTTTGACCATATGCTAGATTCATTTCTGAGCTCTCTATTCTATTTCAGCCTATATGCCTGTCTTTATGCCAGTACCACATTGTTTTGATTATATTTGTTGTAAGTTTCAAAACCATGGATAGTGAGATCTCCAATTTGGTTCTTCTTTAAAAAGAAAAACAACAAAAAACTTGTTTTTTTGGTTGTATGGAATCCACTGAGATTCCATATGAATTTTTGAATTGCAGAAATGCTGTATTTTATTAAAGATGTTAAATCTGCAGATCAGTTGGTGTAGGGACATTGCTTAGATGGGGTAAATTTTATAAGTTGGGTTGAATGTTGTAAAAGTGCTCAGGCCAACAATTAAAATCGCCTGAGTTCCACTCAGTTCTTATGCACAGGAACTTACATGAGGATGTGTTTTATCAGGTTGAGTTTATTTAGGGGGGTAGTTTCTAAGGTGCTGGTCAGAATCAGGATGTTTTACTTGCTCTATTTTAAAAGGAAAGAATGCCATGCTTGAATTTTTCTTTGACTAGCTCTCTCATCAAGTTTCTAAGACTGCAAAAGTAGCTTTTAGACTAAAAATAGTACACTTGCTATTGCTTGCACTGTTACATGCAGAAAACAGGCAGATGTACAAGTAGAAAAAATAATTTCTTGACTGTGTTTGTAAGGTAGTGAGAAAGGCATGCTCACTGGCAAGAATCCTCTAAACTGACAAAACCAAGACTTCCTGCACAGGTGTCACGATTTTTATTATTTTCCTACAAATAGGACAAAAGGCGAATTTAAAGTTCCTTACACCCAACACATTGCCGACGATAGATGCGAAGGGTCTAGAGGGAAAGGGTGAACTCAGAGTTGGCAAACCATACCTTGAGGGACAAATCTATCCCACCACCTGCTTTTATTAAAAAAAATATTCTGGATCAAAGCCATTCCCATTCTATTATACATTGTCAGTGGTTACAGAGTTGAGTACTTTTGACAGACACCATATGGCCTACAAGGCATAAAATGTGTACTTATTGGTCTGTTAATCTCTGGACTAGACTACAATAAAGTGATGATTGAACAATTTAGTTCATCCCTCTAAATTTAAACAATAAAAATAATGGTTAAAAAACAAAACAGCAACAACAACAACAACAAAAACAAAGCCACCAAGACCATTGAGAATAAGGCTGGCAGCAGGGGCCAGAATGAAAAGAATAGGTAGACTTTCTATCTGGCCATTCTACAGCACTAAGGAAAAGCTAACAGTGGGCAGAGATAGAGACCTTGATGGGAGCTTTTAGGCTGGAAGTGTATGACATATGAAGTATTATCCCAAAATACAAAGTACAGGATACGGCCCAGATGTCTTAATCACCTCGAGAAGAGGGTGTATTATGTTTTTTCCACAAAAACCCTACAGCCACACAAACTCCCTGAGAAGAGGAGGGAGAAGAACAGAGAAAACAGAAGCTAACAGCTGACAGAATTAGAGAAGACATCCACCACAAACTACAACAACAAGAATCACTAACACTGCTACTATTCAGTCAAATTTGTTTAGACTTATTGCTGCTAATGTGAATTTTTCTTGTGTGTCTTATCTTTATGCTATGTTGTTTGAAAGTTAGGTTAGCCACTAAGTGTCAACATCATTTCAGTAGACTAAGGCTTATCTACAGAGAGTATAGAAAGATACAGATATTTCTCACATGAGACATTTGAAGACAGAAATTTCAAATATTAACAGAAGTCTTTTAGATACTTAGAACATTGATGAGTTGGCCAGTAAATTAAAATAATAATAATAATTTAAACACATTAAACCCTTTAGATTGAGTTCAGTACATAATCTTACTTGCTGTTATTACTGACATTGTCTTAATAGTAATTATTGTACTTCCATTTGCCTTTAAAGTTCTTCTGAGATCCCTAGCCACGATGAGGCAAGACATTGTAGAGCTCCGTCTGAAAAATAATAAAAAAAGGGAGAATTGCCACACACACTTGCGTGATGGCGGTATTTGAGGCGAAAACTTCAGGGAAAGTCAGCCTCCTGCCTCCACATTGTTGCCTGGCACCCCAAACTCAGAGGTGGCCCAGATATGTCTTCATACTTGTGTGCTAGGAACTCACCAAGATATCATATTCTTACAGCTAGCAAGAGAAAATTCGGACATTGCTTTCTGACCTTCACCAATGTTTCCAACTATCCTAGTTTAATGTTTAAGTACTAGAGAGTAATTGAAAGGTTTCTCTCACTCTAAGACATTAGCTGAAAGAGTTAGGTCGAGATTCTCCTCTGCCTGCCTCTAGCAAGAACCAAAGAATTAACATAAGAATACCTCAACAGAGAGGGCTCTACCCCTCTTCCTCCTGCTCTACACCTGGCTTTTAGAAGTCAGGTGACCTTGGATGTGGGGGTCACTTGTCTAGTGACTTCAGTCTAGCACTAGGACTGGAAGAAGAAGGACTTGGACTCACGTGCAGGACTAGCACTAGAACTTAGATGGGCTAAGACTCAGATTCATGCATCCACATTCCCCCGGGCCCAGAGTGCTTGGGCCCAAAAAATACAGCACCAGTTCAGAGGAGATAGCTGCTGCTTTAGACCCAGTATGTTTTAGATAGCCTCAGATGTACCTCAACTGTTGAGCTGCCAAATTTTTTATTTCTCTTTTGAAATGATTGTAAAAGCCTCATGTCATTTTTAAAAGAAATACACTCAGATTTTACACCACCCGTGTGTAGTCTGTTTGTCAAAGCCGAATCCCGTGCCCACCTGGCCAGAATCCCTTGTCCCTCGGAACAGGGACCCCACGAGAAATCCCGGTCCGTGGCAAGAGATCACTCAAGATGGGTCATTTTAAGATTAAGACTAAATTAAGATATTCTGAGGAGAAACCAGGTTTGTCTGTGTGGTTAACAGAATGTGGCAGAATTCATGATCTGTTCCTTCATCAAGTAGGAGACAAAGAACCTAAGCTTCTCTCTTTATATCTTCTTCATTTTTCATATTAGTTTCAGAAAATTCTTGTTATATGTGTGCCAGGGAAAAGATAATATAGTATTGCTTACCTGATCTTCTCATATAGTCCTTTCTGTGACTTATATGGTGACCAGAGCTAAGACCTTTCCCGTGGTTCCAACCCTTCCACAACACCGCAACTCTTAGCCATAAAAATAAAACCAGTTTTGTACTTTTATGAGTAATAGGGTAGAAAAGCTAGGGTGAAATTCTGGGTATGGTCCTTTTCTGGTTATTATTACAATTTTAAAGAAAACAAATAACTAACCACAATTTTATTCTTTTTAGTGGAGGCATTGGAATATAATTCTGGTGGGCTAGTTGTCTAGCATGAATATGTCTCTTAAACTATCAGACACTTTGAGCCCAAACTTACTCTCTTTATGAATTATAAGAAAACCGTAGTATGGGCAAAATTTATCTGTTTCCAAGGGAATAGAACCTGTTTTCAGAAGCCTGCTTCACCTTTCTCATTTCAACTTCTATTTTTAGACAACTGCACACAAAAATTTTAAAAACAGTACCTACCAACTTAACTATCAATAAAAGTGCCAAGTATCAGTGTATTCAGAGGAAGCCTGTTTCAAAGTAAATATTTCATCAGCATGCGTTAATTTGTGAGTACATATTTATCACTCACTCTTTAAACACTTGCTAAACATATACCACTTGCAGTAGAAGCATAAAAACTCTTTATTTGAGTGACTCATAACTGACCTGTCTGAAGGAAAGATAAACAAAAGCAGACGTGGAGTGTTAAGTTACTTATTATATGCTCAAAGGATCATGGGAATAATTTTGCCATAGTTCTATCAGTAAAATCTTTATTACTACTATAGATCTCACACTTAGGAATAACACATAGACAAACTTAGATGGGAGGAAAATATGTCGTCTAGTAGCAGGTGAATGGGTACTGAAAATATACACATGGGCAGCAAGCTTTTATTCAACTGTAAAGGAAAAAGAATTCATAAAATGTGCAGAAAGATGGATGCAGCTGGAAGCATTATTTGAGCTAACACAGGCTCAGAAAGACCAATACCATATGTTCCCTCCCATGGGGATCCTTGCCTCTAGCTATTGAGTTTGTGTATCCAGGAGGGAGTAAATATAGGTAAAGGGCTGGAAACTAGAAAGGGGCCTATGTGACTGGGAAGAAGGACTCTTTAAAGGAGTTGGGGTGGGGCTAGCAACAGAGTAAGGTGGACGGGGAATGTGGTGGGGGGGTGGGTGAGAGGATACAGTGGGGAACGTGGGGTGAGATGAAGGGTGTGTATGTGTTTGGGAGTACTCATCCAAAATGAAATGTGCCTGAAAAACTGTCTATGAAACCTTACTTTGTAAGCTAATGTCAAACGTAAAAAATAAATATTTTTCAAAGTTGATTGCCAATGAGAGTGCCAGGCAGAGGGAACCTTTATTCACACCATGAGAAATAAGGGGTGTACATGCTTGTGTGAAGACAAGCCTGTCTCACGGTTATGTTTATACATGAGTATAGAAAGGTGAGGGCTGGAGAGATGGCTCAGCCGTTAAAGGCTAGGCTCACAACCAAAACTATAAGAAAGGTGAGAGTTAGAATTAGTTCCTACTTACATTGCCACGTGGCTTCATAGTAGTCTTTTTACTACATGGATTTAAATACATTAGGGTGATGCATGAGTGGGCGACAGAAGAAGCCAGAAGGGAAATTGGGAAGCTTTGGTTTTCAACTCTTTTCACTTACACGCTCTTAGAAAAGAAAATCTCCTCAGCTTAAAACAAAATTCACAGTAATAAAAATGTTCACCAAAACACTGATAGCCACAATTTGCAGAGAGCCATACATGCTAGGATCTGTTACAAGCCTTGTGTACATCAGCACGTCTTATCCCCCTGAATTTCCCATACTCCTCACTTAGGAAATTTTTATTCTCAAAGTGCCCATCCATAGTCCTATAGTAGAAGCAGTATAGAGGAATTCCATTTGATTCGCAAGTCCAAACATAAAAGGTTCTCTTCACCTTTGACCTTGAAGGTACTGGATACTTTCAGATGGTTAAGTGGGGCCAGAGAGACGGCTCAGCGTTAAAGGCATCCGCAGTTCAAGGGCCATAAGTTTAGCTTGACCCTTAGGATCCATATATTGGGGAGGGAGAGAGGATTGGCTTTTACAAGTTGTTCTCTGACGTCCACATATGATGCCTACACACATATGAACACCTCCCTCACACCAAACAAATGAAACAGAAAAAAACAAAAAAACAAAAAAACAAAAAACCTGGTGAACAGACCGTCCCTGACAGCAGGTTTAAACACAATCTTGTTCCTCTTCCTTCCCTGACAAAGCTGGGCACACAGGACTTGCTTGCTTCTCTATTTACTACTTCAGGTGCCCTCGTTTTGTCTCTACAGATAAAGCTGGCCCTGCTAATATGAGAACCTTGAAATTCCTGTAAACATTGTTCACTGTTTTAAAGGGAATGTGTGTGTGTGTGTGTGTGTGTGTGTGTGTGTGTGTGTGTGTGTGTTGGGGGGCAGATCTCTCTTAGACATTTCTGAATACTGTAATAGCAAAACATTAAAAAAAAAAAAAAACAGACATGGGTAGGAGCCTCAAATATATCACAGAGGTTTTATTGGAGACCCTGATCTTCCTCCTGGATGGATGGAAACTCAGAGTTACTGTCCTTTAAGCAAGGAACTCAGCTCTGTCCTCAATGGCCCTCAGGGGGAAGGTACTGCCACCTGCCACACTTCCTGGGCACTTTCTCTTTCAAAGAACCTTCTATCCTGGCGTTCTTCTCCAGGGTTTTGTTTTGTTTTGTTTTTTCCCCCTCCTGAACTTTGCTGTTGTTTGTGGTATTTAGACATGCGGTTTTCTCTCCTCCGTGTGTGTCCTAGGATTTGATCTAATTGTCTGCTGTTCAAGTGTCACTCAGCATTATTATTGAGAAGATGAATGGGACACGGGTCAGAGTTCAGCAAGAAGGCATCTGCTTGCTAGCAGTGCAGAGCGGACACTCTCCGAAGTGATCTTTAATGAAAGCTTGGAAAACATTGGCCAGAGGGTGCTGTCCTAAGTGCTTCTTCGTTAGAGGGACAGACAAGTGAGCGCAAGGGAGTTCCGGAAAGTTCCCCTGTTTGAGGTGTCTTTTTCTAAAGTGGGAGAGAAAATGGGGATATGTGTGCTACTGCTGCTGTGTGATTAAACTGCGAGAAGAAAATGGACGCTTTTGAATAGATACTAACCATTTGCCTCTTTGGTGCACCGAACATCGCTGAGAAAGTTTCCACTCTACTTGCTGAGCCTCTCACCTGCCAGGGTCCAGTGGCCTCAGGTTACTGTGCCTTTGCAGGCTCAGGTTCTCTTACTGGACTCTCTTATGCTGACAGTTGTTCTTCCACTTAGCAGAGGGGCCAGAAGTCCCAATCGATGAGAGCCCACAGTTGCTTTGGCACTGGAGACAAGCGGGACACTGGCTGCATTGTTCTTTTTGCCCTCTTGAGTGGGCAAGTGTCTTCTCCATCGGATCTTGACAGAGAAGGAGGCTGAATCCAGAGTCCTTGGCGATTCATCTTCCTTCCTCTTCCCTTTATGTTCCTTTCTGCCCTGTAGCCATCAAAGCTGTGGACAACTCTGGACTGCCTACCCTACTCGTTGCTAGACACCGACTGGAAGTTGGGGGGGGGGGGGGAAGGAAACCCAAGTCAGAAAGCTCGTTTTAGTCCAGGTGCTACCTGCAGCCCGGGTTTCCTTGTGGACTTCTCTGCATATGCCATGCGTTGGCCTCTGGGATTGCTTGAGCAAGCACTAAAAATACCCAAGGCAAGAAAAACGCGGAGCTACCGAAGACTGGCAGCAGAAGCGGCTCCTAGGTGGGTGGGGATCCAGGCATTGGCTTCCAGCGCGCGGGAGCCGGGGCGTCTCCACTCAGGGAGCACCTAGGTAGCGGGATTCCCGGGCAGCCTTCCAGGAACCCCGCAGTCTCCGGTACTCCCTGGGGCACAACCCTGAAAGCTTCGTGCTTCAGCTCTTGAGAGAGAGCAAGCTCGGTGCCCCTCTCTGAGCATGCGCGGCCCTCTCCCCGCCTCTACGCCCCCCCACGCCCCCTCCCCGCCGGCCTTTTGCTCCTTCCCTTTCATTAAACAAACGGGAGGTCCCAAAACCTGGACCCAAAGGCGAGAGGAGGCAGCAGAGGAGGCTTAGCAGGGGATGATCGCCGAGGGGAATCTGTGATCTCGATCACTCCCGCCTCCACCCCGCGCGGGAGCACACACACACACACACACACACACACACACACACGCACGCACATACACACACACATCGCACAGACACACACACTTGCATACGCCCGTGCCGCGCGCTCGCCCGCTCGCTCTCCCACGCAAGCGGAATGCAGCAGCGCCGGAGGAGCTTGTCTGCAACCGCTGCCTGAATGCACCTCGCCGCCTGCAGCCTGTCCGCCCAATAGGGCGCAAGGGAGGAAGCTTGGCTGCCAAAGGTGAGTGTGGCGCCCGGGGCACAGCTGAGGCTGGACAGACTGGGATGAGGGGGCAGGTTTCCGACCCGACGATCAGGTGGCCCACGCCTGGCTTGCCGGTTGCAAGGTGCAGGTGAAGGTAGTGCCCTGGTTGTTCCGAGAAGAGAGCGCGATCCTATCCCAGCGAGGATCTCTGCTCCTGCGAGGTGCCAGATGGACCCAGAAGAAAGCTACCCGGTCCAGGCTCGTAAACTTTCCTCTCCTGTCATTTGGCAAACGTGGAGACAAAGGGGGCGTGGAGGCGCTCTCTCGGTCCGGTTCCGCCCTTCAGACTGCATTCCGGGCTAAGATGCCCAGCAGGATTGCAGGGGTGGGCGTGGGGGTCCGGAGACCTTCCAGTAACTGATGCCAAACCCACCGCCCCAGCTGAGATTCCTCAGCCCCTAGCTGTAAGCTTTGCCATTGATTTTTGCCCCAGGCGTGGGCACCTGCCAGAGATTCTCTTTCCTGAGCTCCAGGCTCATAGTAACGGCGTCACCTGGAGAATTGGGATGGCCAGGGGCTTTCTCGTCGACTTCGACAGTGACCGAGTTTCTAGGGTGAGGCTGGGGTCAGTGCAGGATGAATGACGAGTTATTGAAAGGCTTGGCGTAATCACCTCCTAGAAACCGCCGGGCCCCAGGGTCTCTGCTCCCCGGGGAAGGCGCTGTCTTCGCAAACATCACTGCAGCAGATCTGGGAGCTGGGCTGAGACAGCGGTGGTGGCAGCGGTGTCAAGGGAATCTGGGAATTTATTTTTTGCCCTGGATTTTGTGGCACTCACGTGTGGACTATGTGTAGGATTCTGGGCTGTTATTTGTCTTTGTGGGGATATCGTTTTCTTTTTGCTTTCAACCTTTTCTGTGGAGATGTTTTGCCACTTGCCACCTGCCACCTAGTTATCTAGTTATTTCCCTATGTATTTCTCTTCTGCACCGGGGAAAAAGGTCCTGAGAACAGAATTTCCATTTGAAAAGCCAGTCCCCGCTGAGGTGAACTCTGAGCAAAGGGTCTGCCTGCACTGGGCAAAGCCTGGAATCTAAGGGCTCTTTGAGGTAGCCAGCACTGGGTCAGCAGGTGAGGCCAGACAAAGAGGAATAGAAGAGGGGCAAACCAGAGACATTTAAAGAGGTGAGAACCGACAGCCAATTAAGGCAGGACGAGGGCCGGTGCCAGGCACTGTAAAGTGTGCGTTCGCTGATTCCATTCTCCTGTCTGGGGCTGTGGTTGGCAGTCCCTGTTCATGGAATGAGACCTAGTTTGGAGGCGCCCAGGTTGTCACATCTGGACTTACTCATCCTAAACTTGCCTTTACTACACAAACAAGTTTGTTTGTTTTTTTTTTTTTTTTTTTTTTTTTTTTTTTTTTTTTTTTTTTTTTTTTTTTTTTTTTTTTTTTTTTTTTTTTTTTTTTTTTAGGTATAGAAAGTAGATGTTCACGATTCTCCATCCTGTCGTGTTTGTGACTGGAAGGTAGGGTGTGTGCACACGTGGGTACAGTTTTGTCTCTTTTATAAACTAGAGTCTGGTGTTTAAGCGAAGCTCAGCTGGTGCTGGCAAAGGAAATGCTGGAGGCTGGGATCCAGTATCAGTGACTGGACCATTAGAGTCAAGGGGCTTTCCCTCACCTTCAGGTGGCCAATAGAGGCCATGTCTCTCTGTTTCTGCAAACAGGGAATGGATTTGCTCTGATAGCTTTAAGACTGAAATGTGAGAAACTGTGACATACACGAGCTTCACTGAGAAAGTTCACACACGAGACCTTGCAAAGCCAGAGGAGGTGAGGTTTGGGAGAAGAAAGGAAAGATATAGAGGGTGGGGGTGGGAGGGTTGATCAAGGGAAACAGGATTTAAAGCACCTAGCTTCCTGACTTTGTGTATAGTGAGAAAGAAATCCAAAAGTGCTTCTGTCCTGTTCTTTTTCAAATAACTAGGGAGGCGAAGACCTTCCCAGAGCTAGTGCTTTTTACCTCAGGGTGACAGTCTTAGCATTCTTCTCACAACTCTTGGCAGGAAAGGATGAAGATTTCTTACTCCCCCTGACTAGGCTTCTCTATCTGCCACAGCACGTTTTCTCTTTCTTCATTTGCAAGATCTGGTTATTTTGATAACTCGTAGACTCTGTTGACAGGTGCCGATTGACCCTGTGTCCTGTATTTAGTACCAGAAGCCACTTAAAATATATAGCCTAGCTCTGGCCCTCAGAGCTAGTTTTCAGTGTTGTGGCTAAATCTGGGGGTTGACACATATGGAGCAGTCAGCTTGCACTGTCTCTGCCTTGTACTGAGCTCCTGACATCTGACTTGTATGCTCCACCCCTCCCTCCGGATTGTCTCAGCATTTAGAGAACATGCACCAGGACTTGTTGCTGAAGGAAAAGAAAACCCAAAACACAGGAGAGTAAAAGCTGGTTCAAAACTTCAAGAAGGAGAAAACCACCTCTGGCATATAACTAACTCACTTATGATCACAGCGTAAGCAAAGTGCCAACAGCACATGCAAGCCAATGATTTGCTTTTCTTCCCCTGGAGAATTTAAAGGATCCTTGGGATACATTTGAAAAATTGAATAGTCTTCGCAAGGAGGGAAGGATTGAAAAGTCATTCCAGGCAGAGGAAATGTGTGATTGCTTGATACAAATTGAGTCACTGTAAGTCATCCCATGTGACTAGAGCCATATAGGAAAGCATGGCACCTGGGTGACACTAATTAGCAGCTAATGCTATGGAGTGAGTATATGTACAGAAATATGGCCAGGATGCTATGAAAGCACAAAGGGAGAGCTTCCAGGGAAGGAAAGGTAGGGGGATCAAAAGGTTTCTTAGGGAGTTTGACTGGAGGTGAGTCTTGAACAAGGACAGGAAGAGAAATAACTTCCCAGGCAGAAAGCAAATGTGAGGCATGGAAGGAGTTTTGTGTAGCTGCAGGAAGAGATGCAGGGTCTTATCTCCTTAGAGTGGGATAACAACATGTCAGAGAAATAAGCAGGAGTCACGTGTGTGCCTGGAATTCCCTCTGCCCGTACCCCCAACCCCCACCCCTACTGCCCCATCAAAAGAGCTTCAATTTTATGTGAAAGTGCAGAAGCCTTTGAAGGTTGGGAGAGTCTGAGACACGATCAGATGTGCATTAGAGAATGATGGCCATGACCATAGCGTGGAGGATGAATTGGAGATGGTGAGGCTGCAGTCTTGGGGCTTACTGTGGGAATATAAGTGTGAAATGACAGAGATGGTGGAGTGGCGGTGGGGAGCAGGAGGAAATACGCCTGGGAAACCAAAGATAGTGGTAAAACCTGCTATACCCCTCTCAGCATCCATTCCTGGGTGGTGTTTTCTGCTTTGTGAGCGAAAGGCAGTCAGGGCTGTATCTTCCACATTTAGCACAGGGCTGATATAGAGTCAACACACATTCACTGGACAGATGACAAAATCAGTTGAATGAGAAGTTCAATCACAAAGTAATGACTCTGCTCTAAGATAATAGACATTAAGTCATGGTCTCTGAGGTGCCTATTTGGGGACCAGTGACAAAAATTGTTCTAGGGAGTCTACAGGCACATTTCCTCAGCTTAATCTGTGAAGAAATGCCACTCCTCCACAGAGTCACTGTGAACAGCATTGAGGGCTCATTTTAGAGCACCCACTGAAGAATGTGGGTTACCAGCAAATCTTGGACACAGTGGCAGGATCACTCAATTAGTTCCTGATACATAGTAGGTTATAATTAATCTTTCCCTATTCCCCTTGATTGTCAAAAAACTCTTATTTACTGAACTTAGTGAAAACTTTATAAGTTGGAACTCAAGGTTTCTAAGCTCTAGGGTCTCATTTAAAGAGCTCTTGGCTTCTTGGATCTTGGCCAGACTCCCAGGATCTAGAAACTCACAATAGAACTTGAGGGTCCATGCCTCTTAGTGAGCCAAGTCCACATATCTTGAGTTACACTATGAGTGTCCCAGTATGAGACATGCACATGGAGCAAAGCAGAATTTGTTCTCAGACTGACCAAAGTGGTGCAGGAAAGGTAGTGTTCCAGGCAGCAGAGTGTATTTGATAATATGGTAGCTGGACAGAGATGATGGCAATGGAGAGAGAGAGAGGTTAGCTGAGACATTTTACAGAAGCAGATTTGGGGCTATTTCTGGAACATCTCCTAAAGTACTAGGACATATCTCAGTGTACCATGATACCACAAGAAACACCAACTCCTGTTTTCATTTAAGAGAGAGGATGGGAAGAAGACCATAAATCCAGAAGTAAAATCTCAACACCTAGCTACAGGTAGAGGTAAAAGAGAGAGTCAAATAAAGAATGTAGGAATGGGCTTCTCAGACAAGGTAGGGAAGAATGAACATGAAAGCAGAAAAGCCTAAGAGAACTGTGAAAGGGATATTCAGGCTCCAGAGATGAACTCTGGATCAGGCCTAGCGTCAGGACACAGGCGTGAAATCTGACTTAGAACATGCAGAGTCCTTCTGCCTCAGTGCCGAGACAGTTCCTCTTAACAGCTTTCTTATGAGGTACCAAGCTGGTCAGCTTCAGGACCAGCTCTCTAAGCTACTGCGGTTATTCTATAGTCTGTGTCCCTTCATCGACTGTATCAGTGAGAAGGATGGCTTTAAGTGAAGAGGGATCTAAAGTAGAGAACTGAAGATAGACAATGAGCAGACCTCTCCAGTGACAGTCAGCTAAGCAGCCTCATACAACCATGTGCGCAGAAGCCATATTTCAGAGTCCAAAGGGAGGGAAGGGAGGGAAGAGCATCCGGGCTTGTGCATCTATCCATCATTTATGAAGTCTGGCAGGGGAAAGAGTTATGGGGCCATTGGGAAAAGGTGCTGTGAGCTTGCAGCAAGTTCTTATCAAGGAGGAGCAGATGGAAAGAGGTAATGCTTAAGAACAAAAGGTGCAGGGATGAGAGCAGGAGAGCGGGGCAGAGAGAAAGGATGTCTGGTCCTAAGAATGTGAGAAGGTCTGGGGGCAGACACAGGATTCCACCCTCCCCTGGCTACTAAATCATAGGTGTTTCCTGAAGCCTGGCGAATGATATTCTTGAGTGTCCAACCTGAGTGCTGTCGCTGGACCTGCAGGTTGATGAACCTCGTTTAAGGAGCAGCCTGGCTGCTGCCTGTGCTCATTCTGAATTCACTCAAAAATCTGAATTCATTGAATTCTTTGTTGTTAAGAAGTAGATGTCAAGGGACCAGTTTCTGCCTTTTAAATTTTAAAAATTGTTTATTATTATTATTGTTACTATAATTATCATCATCATCATCATCATCATCATCATCATCACTAAAATATGTGTTAGAGAGAGAAGGGGAGAGCTACTAAGGAGGGAGAGAGCACACATGCCTCTGTCCACATGAAGAGATTAGAGGATACCTTTAGGAGTGGGTTCTCTTCTACCCTGTGGGTTCTGAGGATCAAAGTCACCTTGTCAGGCTGGGCAGCAAGCACTTTTACCTGGGGGGCCATCTTACCAGCCTTCAGCTAAATTCTGGCTCTGCCACTCATCAAGCGTCTGAGTTTGGGCACATAGTAAATGTCTCTGTGCTCTCAGTTCCTGCTGTACTGGAGAATCCCAGTGCACCCTATTGTGAAAGACTTTGAGGATGAGTTATTTGTTCACTTTGGTGCAAGGGGATGGGAGTTCTTAGATGTAAAAAATAGTGAAGTTAAAAATATACAGCCCATGGTGTTCATTAAAGAAAATGTTCATGGTGCAGGAATGAAATCAGTAGACACAACCATGGTGGGAGCAGGCCAGCTAGGCTGCCTGCTGGGGTGGCTGACAAGAATTCTTGCTAGGTGTCTGCTTCTCACACCTGAAGGAGAAGATGAATGTTTACTTGTCTAATGTGGTCCTTACACACTTCAACCTTTCAGGCATTTCACAATGGGAACTTAGCTGTTTAGCACAATGCTCTCAGAAACATGATTACGTGTCGTAATTACAGCCCTACTTGGGTGCTAAGAAATATGGACTATAGACATGTCATGTGTGAGATTGATAACCTTCTCTGGCAAATTGTCTACTCTCTGCATGGGAAAGTGTGTAGTGCCCTAAAACAGAATCCAGGAGGATAAGGAGGCCCCACAGCAGCAGAGCAGTGAGTGGAACTCAGGTTTGATGGATAATCACCTTCCATATAAGGTATATATGGAATACATATATGCCTATGTATACACCCATCCTATTTACGGTCACATACAGTGAATTCCTCACAGTCCTCCCAGGGAGAGCTTTCTTCTTCACCTTGAAGTTACTGGCTATGGTGTTCCCACTTTCTGGAATTCCATTCCTAGGTTGTCCTGACCTCCTGACCGCTTCCATTTCTGTGCTGCTTCAGTGCCTAACTTAGTGCTTGGTTTGTAATTACTGCTCAGTAAACACTTTACATTGTAGACATAAACAAACAAATCTTACTCTTTGAGTCATCAACACTGTTCTAAACGCAGTCCATTTTTGTTGTTGTTGTTTTTTTTTTTTTTCTAAAAGAATAACCATAGAGTTTTCCAGTGTAGTAGTGGGTCATATAGTAAGCTACCTCATCAGGCTTCCACTTGAAATGTGATTAGGAATGAGCAAGCAAACTTTCCTGAGGCTACTAATGACTGTAGGTGAGAAGTGTCCAAATGTAGACCGAGGAGCCCCTCTACAGCATGGAAATTAGATGATGTCAGAGGAGCATGGTTTTGCAAGCATGCTATTGGCTCCTGTCTTTATTTAAGTTTTAAATATTTTGATCATTATAGAGTTCTTCGATTAAGTATGAATTTAAAAACATTTCACCCAGACACTCCAGTTTGGTTGTTGAGGTTTGGGGGGAACTGTTTGAATTATTTTCCCCCCTGATATCATTGTCTCATCGCCTGCCTTCTCACAAAGTATAGTAAGGATTTGTCACTAGCTTTTCCACTGCCATCAGAATACAACGAACATGCCATTTAAAGCATGTGCACACACTGACAAGCACTGATGGAACCTTCACCTAACGTACAGACAAGTGCTGCTAACAAACTTCCATGACCTGGTTGGCCTGATCACAAGAAACATTGCATTCGATGGTTAAAGTCAAGCCAAAAAGCTAACCCAAGAGCTGAGGAAAAGTGTTGTCTACCGGTTATCTGCTTACCTCTCTGTCTCAGAGCTAGAAGGGGTTTGCAAGGATCATCTAGACAAATCCTTTTGTTTACTTTTTTTTCATGCACCTTTTGTCTGCTTTTATAATTCTGAGGTTTTTGAACTGTCAAGCTAGGAAGTGGGCGAAAATGAGCACACCTGTCATCTTGGCCTGCGTTGGATTGTAAGCACTGTGGCCTGTCTGTGAAATGAGGACAGCAAGCACAATGACAGAGACTGACCGTTTCTGAAATTAGAAAAGGGGAAAAGAGCCTCAGTGAGAAAGAGGAAGAACTAAAGGCAGGGAAGATGGAGTGGGTTTCCTAGCTACCGTACAGATGTGCCAGCTGAGTATCTGGAGGACAGCATGTGTGTTATCAACATAGGTTACAGCACACTGGTGCATAGTTACCGACATCTTCACTTGACAGTTGAGCAAATCAAACTGCAGAAAGTTGAGCTGGCTTACTCAGCTAACTGACACAGAGTTAGATTCATAGTCAAGACGGCATCCCAAGTCAGTGCACAGCCCATTTCTGCTGACCCTGAAGACTTGGCATTTCATACTATTCATAACCTAACCTTTTCACTCCCTGGAAAACCTTGGGGGGCAAGCTTTGTGGCTAGTCAGTGTTAACTGTCTGGGAATCAGCTTGACATCCTTGCAGGTAGTCCTTCATCTATGGCAAATTTATGTTTTTATCCATCAGTAACAACCTGGAGCAGAGTCCCATGAACATAGGAAATAAATACCCTCTTCTAGTGATTATCATAAATCTTGACATGACTTGGAAGCACAGATTGCCTCAGTTACAATAGAAATGGCCATCTCTTTCAACATTGTGGCATCAAGCATTCAAAAGATGCTCATAGACAGTCTGATGAAAAGGTGGCTGTGGTCATGGGAACAACCACGCCATGAGGAGATGAGCTGTCTTCGCACAGCTGAGGGTGAGGGTTTCTGGGGCACCATTTTATTGAGATTTCTGATAAGAAGCCTGGAGCAATGGAATCTCATCAACATGTGAATTCAGTGAAATACATAATCAAGTGGAATAAGATGCAATTAACAGGAATAGTCCGGTTGAGAGAGCTGATGCTCAGCTCAGCATCTCTACAAGCCAAGCTCACTTTATCATCATGTCCGTGTCCTAATCTGGCTGGCCATCACTTCCAGCCAAGCTCATACATTCCCTTATTTCCTTGATCTGATAACCAGCTCACAGCCTACTGTCCTTGAGGTCCCCAAAACTAAAAAGACAAGAAGGAAAAAAAAAGATGTTTTATTCTTACTTGTATTAACAGGGGAAGCCATCATCCATGAAAATAAATAGTATGACTGGATTTACTTGCCCTGAGCTTTAAAAGCCAGGCAGTATCTCAAAAGCTTGAGAAACACCTTTTAGGTTTACTTTAGTTTTTGTTTGTTTGTTTGCTTTTAGTGCGACTTATGACATCTGATACATGGCACAGTTTCTTGCCAGGCTAGTTTGAACCAATAGTAATATCACACCTCATCAATTTAAAACTGAATTAAGTCAGTCCTTTCTGTATTATGTTGCTATACAAAATGCATGTAAAGTAAATGAAGATTTTTTTTTCAAAATCCACTCCCAATTTCTTGGAGAATCTACATAAAGTGTATGCTGCACATCCTACCAACAGTTTTTGTCCATTTTCATCTATATATTTTATTTTATTTTATATTATTTTTGTTTTTTTGAGACAAGGTTTCTCTGTGTAGCCCTGGCTGTCCTGGAACTCACTCTGTAAACCAGGCTGGCCTCAAACTCTGCCTGCCTCTGCTTCCCAAGTGCTAGGATTAAAGGCATGCACCACCACTGCCCGACTGATTTTTCTGTCTAATAAACATTTACTTAATGTTACCAGTTGTATGAGCAGGCTAAAGGCTGCTTTCCATCTCAGAACAGACGAAGACTAGCTAATGGATGTCTTCTGAACATTTCACAGAAGCCACCTTTTAAACAGTGTGCCTCCCAAGGGTTGTCTGCATCCTAACAACAGATAAGATAATGAGGGCACTAAATCCAAACTTAATCCACGGCAACAGCCATCAGTTCTTCTTGTTCACAGCCTTGCTGGAAGGATGGTCCATTACAATTGCTGTATTTTTCCAGATAAAAAAGCTGAGGTTCTTTGAGGTTACGTTGCTTGTCTGGGGTCCCACAACTGGTGACTGGCAAGGCAGAGATGACAGGCTATTTTCTAGTCTGTTAAGTCAATGCTGATTCCACTACATCTGACTGCAAAACAACTCTCGAATCAAGAAGTGGGGGTTGGGGGACCTAAATCACAAAACCTAGCTTGTGCAATGAATTGCTACCCAGTTGAAACTCACGCTTCATGTAGATGTCACCTGGGAGCCCTCTGCAGATTACCTTCTCATTTTCCTGCTCAAACCTGCCCATCTCATCCTTTCTCCCTGTTCTCCTCAAAGACCTGACGGTCTCACATTTGCATAATATGTTGAAGCCAGGCAACATTCTTGATGTGAAATGAGATGTTACCCAAGTTTCCTAGGGAAGGTATTCATCTGTGAATGTATTACTAGGGATTTAGTTTTCAATTTGGCACCTTGCCAACTTGAACCTTGAGAAATGAATCCCCAAAATGAATGCATTTGATATGTCATCTTTAATCAAACAATTTGCTCCTCCTTATGGTTATCTGGAAAGTTTTGCTCATGATATGGCATAAATAAAAGTATGACTTCTAAACAGGCTGATTCTATTTCCCTGTTCTGTTAAGTTAAGAGCCTCAACTGTGTCATTCATTAGCTTTGTGATGCTGGGCCAACGCCCTGCCTTTCTCAGAATTCTCACATGTAGAATTCAGAAGCCTTGAAAGGGATGGGAAGATGGAGAGAATGACTAATACATGACGACTGTACTTTAAAAATGAAAGTCTAGTTCTCCATCTCTGTATTACTCTACTTTTGTGGAAATTCTTGAAAATGGATGTAAATATACAGAGATTTTACACAGAAGGTTGACACTGTTGATCTATACTATTTAAACACGTACATTAAGTCTCAATTTCCCTAGTTATATTGGTGGATCAATCACCTGGATATACACATATTTGTATGCTTGCAGAGACTCATAGAATCTGAAGGGTGGGGTAATAAGAACCAGAAACCTACCCAGTGCTGAGGTCTCTCCTTTCACTGAACATAGGTAGATTAGCCTCTCCTTTCCATCACCATGCCTCTATTGTTCCCCATGGAGGTGGTCATATGTATGGATATAAGATAGCAGCCATTCAGGTCTGGACTGTGGTGATCTAAGATCCTGACAGTTAAGGCAGAAAAAGTTAATCAAATGTGACAGTCATGTTTACATGCAATGCAGGGTCTTTACACTCATGGTTAGCTCCACCTGCAATGTCTGCTTTGAAAGAAATCTGCACATCTCCAATCCCGAAGTCATATGTTTGCTTACACATGGGCTATCAGGTAGGCCTTCCCTGACAATGGTGGAAATATTCAGCCACTACCCTTTAATTTGCTTTGATTTATATTTTCTCAGCAATACTGAAAAATCCTTTAACTTTCTATTCATGAATTTGCTCATTCATCTGTTTGTGACCTGTCTCTCTTCCTACAATATAAACATTATGAGGGAGTCTGTATATTTTGTTCATTATCACATACCCCAAATCCCAAAGGATGCCTGAAATTTACTGGGTAAATGTATTAGAAGAGAAAAATCAGTAGTATTTTGAATATGGGTCTAAGATGCCCAAAGCAATGGCCACATCCAAAAGACAAAAAGCATGAATATCTCAAAATGTGCAAAAGCTCCAGAGCACAGTGAGACATGGAACTCAAAGCAGGGCATTGGTTCCAGAGGACTAATCTGAGTGAGGCTTTGCTTCACCTACTCTCCTGGCATTTTTAGGAACACTTTCCTGCTGACCCCCAGTGCATGTCAGATCCCACACAGACAGCCAACGGGGAAGCTCACAACCTCACATTTCCAGGGTAACCAATTTTTCCAGTTTGGCTTGTTTTGTCCATTAGTAGCCTCAGGTCTCTTGTTTTCTTACAAAACCCATTAAATCCTTTTCCTCTTCTAACCCATTTGTGACCTTTGGATATTCTTGCTGTTAGCAATCAAATGTGTTATGGTACATATTTTAATACCTTTTCCTTAATTATGTGTCTCTTTTAGAATTTTATCTTTAAAAAAAATGGGACTTATTGAAAACCATTTCCAGTCACATTGTGGTCTCTAGATAAGGCCCCTCCCTACCCAACAGAATCATTTATGCTCTTCTTGTCTGAACTTTTCTTTGAGATAACCCTCCTCCCCAACACATAAACTTAGCCCTGGAAATTATTTCAGCACTCTTAGATGAAGAGATTTTGGTTGCCTTTTGCCTAAGAAGTCCTTGAAGAATTCCTCCCCTCATACTCCTCTCATGAAATTATCTCCTGAATGTCCACATCACTTTGGCTCAGAATTAGTTGCAAGTGAAAAGTTCACCTGAAGCATCCTCTCCCCATGGAGACATGTGATTGCATAAAGGATGTTCAGGGTGTCTGTAAGCATCATGTCACCAGTTTGTGAATATCTGTCTTCAGTCCCTATATTGTCTCACTGTGGTAGTCATCTATTTGTAGTATCAGGAACACATCACTCCTTCATCAGCTCAAATAGTCTCCACTGTCTTCCCATAATGATGTCATTTCACTTTTTCTTCTGCCAGTTGTAGTTCCCAGGATTCCACCCTCAGGTTTGAATCACACAAGTCATCAGTATTTATGCTTGTAAATAGCATGTGCTGTTTGAAGTTGTAGATATGAATCTGTGATTAAGGTCACTTTTGTTCTTTCAGAGGACTTGTGTCTAATTCCCAGCACCCATGTCAGGTGGCTCACAACACTCTATAACTCCAGTTCCAGGTGGTCAGACAACCTCTTGAGACTAGTAGATGTCAATCTACTCACACATATGTGTCTATGTGTGTATAGACATAGACACATATACATAAATAAAAATAAAGTAAATCTTTAAAAATGTTTTTTAAAGCACTTATTTAAAATGTTAATGCTGTAGATAAAATGTTCCCCCAGGCATGACTGTGATTGCAGCTTGTCTAGCATATCTTTCCTTACCCTGAGCAGGTTAAAGCATTCCCTCTCTATTCTTGCCTCCTTTGATGACTATCACAATCCTTTTTTCAAGTCTCCCAATCATGGATATTATTAAGATCTTCAGGAATTGAATATTTGTTATTGAGGGGAAAGCTTCAGTGTAGGGGAATCTTGGTAATTATCTTCATATTTCACCATAATGGTAGATGAAACTAATTTAATATACCTAAGAGGTTTCAACAAGTTATAACACATTATATATAGTATTAAAATCTCATGTAGTATTCTATACAATTATTGTCAATTAAAAATAAACAAGACATTTGTTGACTGAGGGCTTGATCTCCTTCAGCCCATTTGTGACATTCAGATGCCATGTGGCCTAACTTTGGCTATTTTTTTCCTTGTGACTAGAGAACTATGCCAGCAGAAATGTGCCAGAGAAACGGGTCCATAAATAGATCATTACTCACTGGGAGAGATGCCAAATGGCCTTGTTCTGTGTCCAAGAAAACACTGGGACTCCTGAAAAGCAGAATGAAAAATGACAAGTGAACTTATCATTTTACTGGGAAAACAAAAGGCATGAGCATAAGATAATAAGATATTTGATGCCAGGAACATTTGAGGGAAGATGTATCAGGGTTAACCTGAGCTAATTCAAAGCCTCCAAGATCCTAGAGCTCTTGACTTTCTCAGAAACCCTATAAACTTCCTGCTGAATGTCTTCTACGTTGCTTCAAGGCATTCAAGATTCCATCACTATAGCATCTGAGGCTGTTCTGTAAGCATGAGGCTCACAGCAAGATGGTAAACCACAATAATCAGAGATTCCTGCTAAGGAAAAGGGTGATTTTTTTGTTTTAGGTAAAATATAAAGATGAATATGGTACTGTACATTGCAGAGAGAGTCATAGAAACATTGATTTTATAATAGGAAACATGCACTTTTCCTAATGTATTGGTAGTGACACTCAGGCTTCAATTGCTACTAATCCTCAGGGGCCAGGAGAAAGCTTCCTTCAGAGCCACTTTCCAGGAAATGATCACTCACAAGTGAAGCCTTAAAACATAGGAAGAGTATAGCTGTGAATAACTGAAACAAGCTTAATATAGCCACTCTACTAGCGAGTGTTAACAGTAAGAAATGCACACCAGTGAGAGTAAAGTATGCAAACACATAAACTAGACAGTGTAAATGGCCAATGACTTGGGATTTGGTTCAATTTCACAATGAATAGATGAATAAAAACTCAAGTTCTCACTTTATAGCTGTCCAATTAGTACAATGTTAAAAAAATAAAGACAGTGACTACAGATGCAAGTATGTGCCTGAGTGCTTACGAAAAACAAACAAACAAACAAACAAACAAAAAACATTGACCAGATAGTCTTATGAGTTTTTGTCTCTAACTAGAAAATATTCTCAGAATTGGAAGTGCATATATCTTTTCATTCGACAGTCTGACTGGAGAAAGAAAAAACAGCATGAGTATATGAGTATATAGGTTTTACTATGCTTCAACTTAGCAATTGTTTGACTTTATGTTGCCTCTCATATTTTCAACATATGGTGGGTTTGTTAGGTAGAGATTGTGTACCCAATTGTATAGAATTCAGCAGAGAAAATATGGGAAGAGGTCCTAATTCTAAACAATGATATGATTAGTAAATTTTGGGGTACTACATTGGGATAATATATAACTAAACTGAAAAGCTTCTGTAAGCCAAAGGACAGCCAAAAGGATCAATCCATAACCTACAGGTTGGAAAAAATCTTCACTAACCCCATATCTGATAGAGGGCCAATATCCAAAATATATAAAGAACCCAAGAAGCTACCTTCCAAAAAACCAAACAACCCAGTCAAAAAATGGGGTACAGAACTAAACTGAGGAGGAGAGCTACCCCATAGGAACATCAGCAGACTCAACTAACCTAGGCTCCCAAGACCTCTCAGACACTGAGCCACCAACCAGGCAGCATACATGAACTGGTCTGAGGTCCCCAACACAGATCCACCAAAGGACTACCTGGTCTGGCCTCAGTGAGAGAAGATGCACCTTGAGGGACTTGAGGCCCCAGGGATGGGGAGGTCTGGCGGGGTGGGGTGGAAGGAAGGGACATTCTCTCCGTGATGGGGGAGGAAGAATGGGATGAGGAACAGTTGGAAGGCAGACTGGGAGGGGAATAATGACTGTACTGTAATAATGACTTTATGAAAGATTAAATAATAATAATAGTAATAATAATAAAAAGGAAAATGTGATGCTGTAACTTTTCAGCAGGATTTTTTTAATGTTATGATGACTATAGAAAGTAATATGATGACAGTTGAATGGTATACTTTACATGCCATATGCTAGGTACCATTCTTAGTACTTTGGATATATTACTTTATTTCTCACATTATCATTTAACAATTGAGAAAAACATAGCAGACATAGGTCAATTACTTGTCTAATGACTTAAATTGCCCTGAGGATAAGGTAGGTACATACCATGAGATGGTTCTAATGTTGGCAATGATGGTGGGGTGCTTTTTCATCGAGATGGAATAATGGCTATATTCTTTTTTTTTTTTTGTATAAGAATATACCACACACACACTCACACACATATATAGCTACTGTGATTTACCATCTTGCTGTGAGCCCCAAGCTTACAGAACAGCCTCAGATGGCAAAAAGATGGAATCTTGAACGTATTGAAGCAACAAAGAAGGGATTCTGCAGGAAGTTTATAGGATTTCTGAGAAAGGGGTTCTAGGATCCTGGCTCCAGGATCCAGGCATATGCTAAGAACAGGAGTATTGCTTTTATAAAAACGGTACATGAAAGGGTTTCTTCTATGAGTTTATCCAACTCAGATCATCAGAACAACAACTTCCATGGAGTCCAAGAAATACTAGGATCTGTGATTCTGCATCTCTGAATTGGCTTGGATCTTTATGATCTTTTTTGTCAATAATAATGTGCACTGAGAGCATTTCCTGTCAACACTGAAAGGTAGAGAGGAGTCCTGGATCAGGTTGTGTTTTAAATATGAATTCTTTGGGGCTGGACTAATGGCTCAAACAAAGGTCCAGTACTTACTTTACAGAGTACTCAGCACCCGTGACCAGGGCTCATAGTCATGTGTAACTCCATATCCAGAGGGATCCACTGTCTATGGCCTCTGTGGACACCCACACTCATGAGCACATTCTTCTCTCCACCTCAAAATTAAAAAAATAAAACAAATCTTTTAAATAGTGAGTCTTGGATGTAAAAGACCAAAAAAAAAAAAAAAAAAAAAAAAAAAAAAAAGCAGTAAAAAAAAAATATGGATGTATGCTTGACTTTCTCAAGAAAAGATAAGACTCTAATACTTGGTATGAAAAGTCTCTGAAGGTTTCCCCCACATTTGTAGGTGCCATTGTCTCATTATCCGCTTGTAGCTGGCAAAGCTAAGAGTGGAAAAATAATGTGTAGGATGTGGTGGTTGGGAAGGTGTGCTTGAGAATTGTAGAGTCGGAGAAAGCATGTGGAAGAGGAAAGGGCTTGAGAAGGATATATGCAGCAAAGCCAGCTTCTCTATTGCTCTTTAGTGATGTCAACGTTCTAAAAACATATTGAGTCAAAATTGGCCCAGGATGATGCCTATCAATAGTAATATTGATTGATCCTAGACAAGCTAGGACTGTTTCCACTTACAAAACTGGAAATTCAGAATTGCTGTGTGTCACAATTTCTCAAGTCTCTCATCTCCCATCTGTACCTCTTCTCCCATCTGCTCTCTCCTGGCCTCTGTAGGCTTCTCCTTGTCACTGGAGTGTCTCGTTCCACTTTGTCTCTTCCCATGACAGCCTTGTATTGTCCCTGCATGGTTTTCCTTTCATCTCCATGGCTCCTCATCTTCAGTCTACTTTTTGGTTTCAGTTTGTCTTGCTCCATCTTCCCTCTAGTGTGCGTTGTGATGTATGTGCTTTCTGGTACCCACAATCATTTTGGCATTGTTTTGCATGATTTTTGTTATGGCTTGAATCCTAATTTTGCTTATGTTAGCTTCCTCATGTTCTCGTCTTTTGTCTTCATTCTCTCCAATTCTTTGTAACCATTGAGTATCTACCTCATACACGTCATTATTACTTCTTTCCTTGGCGATGCTCAGGAGGTTCTCATAAAGCCTTAGGTCTTCCTCTGACACTCTATCTCCTCCAAGAGGAAGCCGCAGACTCTCTTGCCCATCTCATCTCCTCTTTGCTGGAGTTGCATGAGAGATCTTGCCTTTCCCCTAGCATTCCCTCTACACCCCTGCTCCCTGCCTCAGAGCTTCTCTCACCCCTTCTAACTGTCCATCCTTTCCTGGTGTTTCTAGCTAGAAGAGATTGTTCTCTTCTTCATTTTTATGTCATATTTGTACTTCTACAGAGCTCGTTTCATTTCAGTTCATGGCTCGTAGCTACTTTATGTGTGTCAATCTCTCCTACTTTGTTCTGTCTCAAAGGAATGTATTTTTTTTTTATTTAGAGATATAGAGGTAATGCAAAAAATCCCAACATCAATAGATCATAACCATTGTTAATACTTTGAAGTGTGTCCTTGGAGGGCTGTTTTGCATACATACAATTCTTCTCATTAAAAAAAATGAGCCTCCATGAATCCCTCCCCTCAGAGCTCAGGAAACCCTTCAGAAAAGGAGGCATAAACAGTCTAAAAGACAGAGGGAAAGGACACCAAAAAAGACAAGACCCTATAAACCAACATGAGCAAAGCGCCTATGCTGTGTACGCTACCTCACAGACACTGAGGTAGCGTACACAGGACTTGCACTGGTCTGCACCAGATCCTCTACACTTAAGTTATGGCTTCTAATTGAGTGTTTTATGGGATTCCTGAGTGGAGTGGATGATGAGTGGGTCTCTGACTCTTGCTCATTTTCTTGGACTCTTTTCCTTCTGTTGGTTTGTCTTGAAGTGGCAGATTTTGTTTTATATTATTGTATTTTATAATGTTCTGTATCTTTTAAAATGAATGAATGATTGAAAACTTAGTCACTAGGGTAAAGGTTATCAACTGAACTGTCACTCATACCTACTGGACAAGGGAAAATCAGTTTTCTCTAGTAGAGTGACAGTGGGTACGTCCATCACTCTAAGACAGGCCACATGTTCAGGAGCCAAGGGCAGGAATCAGGGAGGCTACATGGCAGTCTAAGTCTGTTTAGGTTAAAACTCCCGAGAAGATTGTGCTGAGGCTGGAGTGTGCTGAGTCAAACTGCAGACTTAGAGAATTCTGCTATGAAGGATGTAAGCATTTTGAACTTCCTGCCTATAAGAAGACAATGGCCAGGTGATCCAGTCATAAGCTAGTTTTGCTCTGAAGACAACAATCATGAAGTTATGCTAAAAATAATTTAAACAGTGAAAACCTATCCTATCAAGAGACATATGTTAAGTGAGGCTCTGTTGAACCACCCTCCATGAAGCCTGTACCAATTTACTTAATTCACTCCTCAACACTTGTCTGTATTTCATTATCTCACAGTTCCTTCTAAATTGCTGTTAAGAAGTTATTAGCACTTACAGTCTTTGATGAGACAGGTGAATGCGAAAGGGCAGGATGGGAATGAAGGAAAATAGAAACTTTATATTAATCTGTTTTTGAGGTTTCCACACAGGGATCCCAGATTCGGGTGCTAAGTGCCTGGTAGCATCACACCTCAAATGGCATGCAGCACCTAACACAGAACATGTAGACGTGCTTATCTGCCCCCACAATCCTGCCCTTCCCAGACTTCTCATTTCAGTTAATGGCACCACTATTGCTGTCAGCTGAACTAGAAAGTCCGATTCCCCTCTTGGTACTGCCTTCTCCCTTTTTAAATTAGTCCCTGAGCCCTCCACTCCTTCACCTTCAGAAAGCCTTCCAGATCGATTTCATCGCCCTCAGTCCTGTCACCACAGGATCCATTTATTCTTATGGCTCCTTCCAGGATCATTACCATGTCCTCAGTGTTCCCTGTCATTCCTCTATGGCACCTCCCCTCCCCTAATGCTTGCAGAGCCATCTTTCCAGACTAAAACCCAGAACACACCAATTCCAATACAAAAGCCTTTTGAATGTTTATGTCTTCTGTGGAATCTCCCTTTTTTTTTTTCAAGACTCAAATGCTAATGCTTAGTGGAGCACTATGCCCCTGTTAGGTAAATAAATGAGATACTGTCCTCTCTTGAATAAATGAGTATGAATAAATAATTACCTCTTCAGAAATGCTTTAAGTGTGGCTGGAGGAAAGGATTTGAAAGTTGGAAGAAACTGATGCAGTGTGAACAGTGTGCTGCTCTTGGTTATAAATGACTGTGTATGTCACACTAAGAAGCAAAGCTCCTATTCTGCCAAACACTGGGAGCTTGTTGTGGGCTCTGCCATTCCCACTGACTCCTAGAAATGGAAGCAGCAAACTCCATTTACAAAAGACTTCAACATCAAAAAAAAATTTCACAAACATAAATGTTTTTGTCTATGGTGAACATCATTTCTTGATGAAGATTAATCTACTTAATAGCTGGATTCTATTCCCTAGAATCTTCCAGTTCATAAGATAATCTCACAAGCCTCTTTTATGCATTTTTAAAGCCATAACCTTTGGTCCATATCAGAATAGAACTCCATCATCTCTAAAAGGCATAGATGACAACATTGATTAGATCAGGATCCAGAATGACACTGAACACTTAGAGCCAAAGCATGGTATGTCTCTTAGACTATTTTACCTGTGTGGAACAGAGCTTTGTAAAATTCCACTAGCTAACTCTCAGGATCTGTTCTTCACAAAGACTTATTACTGATTATCCACTGCACTGTAATCCCAGACGGTGTTGTAAATGGATTTATTATAGTTCCTACCCACGGTCCTGGTCCCTGAAATCCTGTACCTCCAGGAGAAAATTGGAAATAAATAAACAGATAAATGGTCAAAGACCCTCCTTTGTTTCAAGGCTGTGACTTCCCCTCTGCTGTAAGGCTCTTCTAAGTGCATTTGCTGTGTCAGCCAAAAGTAAATCAGACAGAAAGGGGATTGGGGAAGGCTGTTAGGATTGGAATAAGCAGGAACCAGAGACGTAGAGCCCCTGGCCCTGCTATGAGCAGGAAGGCTGTGGAGATGGCCTGGGAAGGAGTAGAACAAATACAGTTTTTGTTCATAACAATGCGGCAATGCCATAAACAAAGATCTGTGGGCTTCCGAAAGCCTTAGTTTAGTTTCTAAGATTTTGATTCCCTGAGTTGAACTGCTCCTTGGCTAAAGATGTTCTCAGTGGTAGGGGATTTTCTCACTTTGAATAGGGTGAAATTCTATTTTCTTTGTAGGTCTTTTGTATCTTGTGTAGAGTCATCTGTAACAATGTTGTATTTGTCTGTGAACAGTGAAACATGCTAAATGTATTAGGTTTTGTTCTCCTATACTATCCCAGGAAGCATGCTTTTACTACTTGCCAAATAAAGACAATCTCTAATTATAAATCACAGGCTGTGAAATGTTTTGTGGGTCTTAATTTCATTAGAGCTAGAGATTACCTGTATGTCTCCTATGGAGACAGTTTTGTTTATCTTTCTGAGAGCCATTTGGCCAAATGTTTCAAGCAAATCAAAAGATCAGCTAACCAATTCCTTATAGAATTGGATCAGGTGCTCTCAATGCAATGACAGCCTTATACTTCATCATTGTCTTGAGGAACCTTAAATACTCTGTGCTGTCTTTCTGCTCCATTATTTATGTAATCACTGGCTCTTGGTCCTCTGCTTTAGGTCATATAAAATCACTTACAGATATTTTCAACACTCACACGGAAGCCCTTCATGTCATAATCCAATTTCATGGGCTTTTCTCCCCCTGCATCACCTCCTGCGGGAATTCTTGTTTTAACTTTATTGATCTGTCTGGTTATTGTGTTGGGCAATATGGCTCCACATTACAGAAGTACACAGAAGTGGCACAGTGGACAATGTGGATGTTTTGAGATTCTCAAGCCCACGGACACCATTAACCTCATCTTTTTTCAACTGTCATGTTTAAAGTTATTGTCTGCCTAGGATGCATTTGGATTTTATATCATGGTCTCCAAAGGAATCTTTTCTAATTGTAATTGACAGCCTCTACTTTATGCATGTTTATACTATCAAAGCCACACTAACGACAACTTCTGTGTATCAAGTCTTTGCAAGGAAGATATTCTAAGTAAATACTTGAGATGTATTTTTGTTAATCATTCAGTATTCTGGAAAAAATATATTCGCTCAGCACACATGGGGGGTGAATTCTAGCATCCCTGTCACCATGGTTAGACATATCTGCAAATGCTTGAATCCCATGTAAAATGGCATATAATCTACATACATCCTCTGGTTCACCTTATATCCTCCTTAGACCACTTACATAACACCTAATAAGACATAAATAGTATTCAAACATTTGTTATATTACATTGTTAAGGAAAGTTGACAGAAAGTCTGTATGTGTTCAGAACATGATTTTTATGTGATCTGTAAATGCAGTGGGATGTACAATGTTATCCGGTTTTCTGATATGATAGGAGACACTGAGAAGCAGAGTCTACAGGAATCTACAGGTTTGACATGCGCACTGGTGCCTTTCAACCTATCACTATGCGTGCTCTCAGAGCAGCCCATTTCATCTGTCAGCTGTTAAAGAACTTTATCTCAGGTGCCGCTGTAGTCTATTTCCCTGAAACTCTTTCTCATTTGTCTTAGCCTGACTAGAGAGGGCTTTCAGCTCTCTCTGTGGATTTTTTCCCCTGGAGACTATTATTTGTAATTTTTATTTATTTGTTTTTTTTCCCAGACCAACATAATTCCTTCCGGGAATATGCCTGAGCAATTGACTTACAGGATTATATACTGGAAGTGTTATGTAGTCCTCAAAATTACATATAACTTAAAAAATTATGTGCAGGGGTACTTTGGCTGCATCTCTGTTTATATGTCGTATGCATGCCGTATATTGTCCATGAAGGCCAGAAAAGGACATCAGATCACCTGACTCTGGGACAACAAATGATTGCGAGCCACCATGTAGGTGCTGGAAATTGAATGAGATCCTCTGGAAGAGTAGCCCAGTTCCCTTAACTGCTGAACCATCTCTGTACCCCTACAAATAACTTCTAGAGAGATTGTTTTTCATTATTTCTCTGACACTGTAATGTTCCATTGGCACTTGGATCATATCTGTCCTCTGATTCTTTTTCTGGTCCTGTGACTCCATTCTAATCTGGGATGGGCCAGAATAAGAAAACCATTTATAGATTATAGGAGCCAGAGGGATCAAGGACACCAGAATATGACCCACAGAATGAGCTAAGCAGGGCTCATAGGGGCTCACAGAGCCTGAAGTGGCAACCACAGAGACTGTATAGGTCTGCTGTCAGTCTACTCCATATCTGCCTTGGTTATTTAGCTGGGGGTGTTTGTGGGACTCCTGACATTGGGAATAGGGCTGTCTCTGACTCTTTCGACTGCTCTTGAGACCCTTTCCCTCCTCCTAGGTTGCCTTGTTCAGCCTTGATTTGAGTGTTTGTGCCTGGTCTTGTTGTAACTTGTTATGCTGTGTTTGGTTATTATCCCCAGGTAGGCTGCTATTTTCTGAAGGAAAATGGAAGGAGAGTGGATGTAAGGGAGAAGAGAGGTGGGGGTGGAGACTGAGCAGAAGGGAGGGAGGGACACTGCAGTCAGTAGATAATATATGAGAGAAGAATAAAGAAAAGGAAAAAGAGAAGAAACAACAAAACAACATAAAACCAAAAACATTTTCTACGTCTGGCCATTGTCAGATCTTTCGGAAGATATAGGCTGCTTATAAGTTCTCAGTGACTTAGTGAAGGGATAAGGGATCCCATGTGAAGGGGGAACTGAAATCTCCCCTCCTGCTTGGCAAGTGGATTCAAGATGCCTTGGTTGGTAAAGTACTTGGTATGCAAGCACAATGGCCTGGGTTCAACCTCCAGCACCAGCACCATGTGAAACTGCCATAATAGTGTGCCCCAAGAATCCCAGTGCTGCAAAGGTAGAAATAGAAGGATCCCTGGTCTTGCTGGCCCTAGCTGAATTGGTGAGGTCCAGGTTCAGTGAGAGAGCTGCTATCAAATTATTTAAATATATGGAGTATGAAGAAGACACTTGACACTGACCACTGATTTTTCCATGTATACGCACATATACATATCTGCATATACATGTATGCACACACAGTGTGCATGTATATATGCATATACACATGTGTGCTTATGCAGTGTGTGAAACATTCTTTGATAGATCCTTGTTTGTTCTGATTTTTAAATTTTGAATATTTGACAGGCTGGAAAAGTTTACTTGGCATTTTGCTTGTGTCACTCAGAATGCCTTGATCCTGTCTCTGGGTATTAGAATGTTCAGCTCGTGGCTGTGTGACTCAGTGCTCAGTGCAGAGGATGCTAGCACTGGTAGTGACCCCTATTACTTTCTGCACTCAGTTACCTCTGGTGCCTGATCATCAGTTAATAGCAAACAGCTTCTGGTAAATGTCATTGGATCACAGGTCTTTTCTACTCAGTCTCTTATGTTCACAGTTTCTCAAAAAGAAATGTCCAGTTTAATTCATTCCTCTCTTTTTGCTCCCTGATGGCTTGTGAGGGGTATTTAAAAAGTCATATCCCAGATTTCAAGTTCATTATTTTTTCTCCTTTGTGTCTCACACTCCTCAGAATCTGACTGGAGAAAACCAGAAAGAGAAGGAGAATTTCTGCAACAGCAAGAATTAAAAAAAAACAAACAAAGATTTCTGATGAATTAAAATTTCTATGCAAAGCATTCTTAATCCCACTAGTTTATACAAAATCTTGAGCCTCTTTAAGATTGGAATCCTTTTTCTTTGTCTAGCCAGAGTCTATAGTCTTTGGTGAGAGAGAAGAATGCCATACTTCTTAATGAACATTGCTTTTTTTTT
>NW_022196900.1:10128103-10155518 GCF_008632895.1 Mastomys coucha
TTTTTTTTCATTTCACAGATGTCCTATGATGGACAGCTCTGAAGTGGGTAGACTAAAGATAGCTTAGTTTAGGATTGAATCTAATGAAAGGCTTTGTGTCTTCTTTCATTCTGCAGGTAATGATAAAAATCAAAGGTAAACATACAAGAGCAGAGCACTCTCTTATATTTTCTTCAGTAGATGTGACAAAGTATCTACTCAGCCTAGAGGGGGAGCTAATGGCAGACCAAGTGCATGGAGAACATGGAAGCCCAGCTTGGTGAGACAGTGAGTTTTAGTGGGTCTACTTTCAGGAATATGAGTCAAAGATTACTTATAGGAGTAGAAATAACTAAAAGATAGCTGCATCACCAAAAGCCCACCCCTTATGTGTGATGGATCATGAGAACTTGAACTCTGGAGCTCACTGTATGACTTTCAGGCAGCCCAACTGATAGGATAGTGTCTCTTTCAAGCAGCTCAGTTGATATAAACCTCTTTCAGTCAGCTGGGCTCAGTCAGGGTATCTCTCGTTGTTTCTAACTATTTGTATAAGCTTAGACATAGAAGGGCCTAGTGCTTCTTGTCAGTTTCAGGGACATTTGAACCTTCTGAACCTTCTGAATTGTGTTCTTCCTGAGTGGTAAAGAGAGGTCCTTCAGAATATCCTGAGTGTTAAAGAGCTTCGCTGTAGGATGCAATGTTTGACCCTCCTTTAGAACATTCTAAGTCTTAATGAGCTTTCCTAAAAGATAAAATGTTTCCTTGCTATATAACACCCCTGAGATAGAGTTTAATCTCAAAATTCCTCCAGGGAGCACAAAGATTCTAAGAGTTTGTTCTGATATTGATGACAGCTTTCTTGAAGGGCTTCCCTTAGCAAGGTGGGTTGGTTTTTATATTCAGCATAGTTAAGCTCTGAACTCTCTTCAAAACCACCAACTCTAGTCGGTTAAATTGGGTTCTTACACCTGTTCACCTACTCCACCATCAAACTGTCAAGTTGCTCATCAGGGGAAAGAAAGAGAGATGGCAGATGGATCTGAGCAGCATTGTGTATTTTCTGCAGTATGAGAAGGAAAGAAGTTGTGTTTACCTGGCAACAAGCACAGATGTCATAGAGAGCCACCGAGATCTGTGGCTAGAAATATGGGGCAGTTTTCAACAAGATGAGTGGGCCAATATGGAGAGCAAGCTGAAATGAACATCTAGCATCAATTATTTCCTGTTTGCTCGTGAACACCTCCACACCATGACCTTCCCTCAGTGCCCTGGCACCATAGAAACTGATGGGCATTTGCAAAGCCCCATGGGAAAGGAGGACTCTGAATTAAGGAGGTTAAGTTTTTTTCCCTTTTCAGAAGAGAGCATGATGACAGAAATTAAATTCAGTTTTAGAAAAGCAAAGCAAATTATAACTTTTTTCTTTTAAAATCCTTTTATTTTCAAGTATTTTTGGATTTAAAGAAGAGTTTCAGAAATAACACAGAGAATTTTTAGAGTGTTCACCCAAAGTCATCATGTTATATAACACTGATACAATTATTAAAGCTGAGGATGAACCTTGGTGGCAATTTTCTGACTAAACTGAAGACCTTATCCAGATTTTTCCCTAGCTTTTACACCTACTTTAAATCAGATAGATAGGTTTACCTCTGTGATGTTAAGTCTCCTTGACCTCACAGCTTCTATTCTTTCTGACCTTGACACTTTCGAAGGATATCAGTTGGCTGTTTTGTAGAGTAATCTTTAATTTGCTTCCACTTGATACTTTTTTTCATGTCCAGATGAGAAATGATTTGGAAAGAATACACAGAGGTGATACAGCCTTTTCAGCATACCATCCGAGGCCTGTGCATCATGCTATGACTAGACGTGAACCCAGACTGTGTTACTAATGATTTCCATTTAATTAAGAGAACAGAAGAGATTCACGTGGCTTTTTATTTTAAACTGCTGCTATTATTTTTTTTAATTATTTTATTTCTTTACTTTCCAGTCATAGCTCCCTCCCAGTACCCCTCCCATAGTTCCTGATCTCATTTCTCCTCCCCACCCCATCTCCAAGTGGGTGCTTCCCTCTTCATAAGGCCTCCCCCTTCCCTGAGGCCTCAAGTTTCTTGAGGATTAAACCCATCTTCTCCCACTGAGGCCTGACCAAGCAGACGTCTGCTGTATATGTGCCTGGGGCCTCAGACTGGCCTGTGTATGCTCCTGGTTGGTGGCTCAGTCTCTGGGAGCTCCCTGGGGTCTGGGTTAGTTGAGACTGCTGGTCTTCCTGTGGGGTCGCTCTCCCCTTCTACTTCTACTATACTTCTCCTAATTCCCTTTATTTTTCTCAAAGTACATAATTCTAAAAATGATAGTTTTTTATTTTTATGTATTTATGGGTATTGTGCTAATATAATATAAAGAAAAATAAGACATACTGTGTAGCCCGCACAGTCTTCTCGCCGGGAAGAAGACACGCGGACACTAGGTTTGCTTCTGCAGCAACTGTTTATTTGTCTCCATCCATAGGAAAAAAGGGGTAGAGCCCAAAATCCGCACTGCTTATATAAACCACAGTGCGGTGTATCTGCCCACAGCGTGGCGTGTCTGCTCATGATTGGCTGTTCGCTCATTACCCTACGTAACACCCCTGGATGGGCCGTGACATGGCGTCCTTTTCACTCCATGCACATGCGCAAACAGTTGTCCACTAGGAGTTAACAGTGGAAGTAGGTGCCATCCTGCCATGGCGAATGCCTCTCAAGATTCACGGCTCCCCACAATACTGTTAAAAGTTATTACATTTTATAATGACTGATAATTTTAGTACATACTGAGTCAAGAACTATAGTTATTCAGTATTTTATATGCTATCACTCATTTACTGAGGAGTCTTTCAATAGCTCGCTGCAGAAGATATGACATTAAAATCATTTTATTTATTTATTTATTTATTTATTTATGTGCATGTATGTGTTTGTGTGTGTGCATGAATGTGCTTGTGTGCATGTGGATGTTCATGGTTTTGTGTATGTGTGTATTTGTACATGCGTGTCTACACACATATGAGATCAGAGGAAAACTTGTGTAAATCAGTTCTTTCCTTCTACCATTTGAATTCTAGGGATTGAACTCAAGTTGTAAATTTTTGTGGCACATGACTTTACTTGCCTATATATTTAGCTGGCTAGAGACATTGAGACTGAGAAATTGAATATTAATAATCAAGAAAATTCGATATTGACCTTTTTACTTAACTCTTCTGAACATGTTTCAGTCAGCAGACAGTTCTTTCTACTGAAAGAAGTCACTGAGACTGTGGTGGGTCTTGTGTACACCTACCTGAGGCATAGCTTCTTTGTCATGAGTCAATTTGAAGGAAAAAAAGAAAATGGGTCATAGAGTCATAGCACAATGGCTTTTGTGAGACATTTAGCTTCACAATCTGCCCCTCTGAACCCAATGAAAGGCCAGAGTTCTATGTATTCCCATGGCAGGGCAAAGAGGGAAAGGATTTCACCACTGTTTTTATTCATGGAGACAGAAATATTTGTGGCTTGATGAACATCAACATATACTATACTTGGCATGGATATTCTAGGAATAACATTAACAGCAGGGATCTTCCTTAAATGGCTGCTGTTTAGAATATTGTGGTTGTTTGACTGAGACTGGCTATATAGCCTCGACTATTTGATTTCTTGGTTTCCCCCATGCATCTGTTTTGGTAGGATTAGGAGCTATGGCCTTGTTGGAGGAAATATGTCACTGGGAGTGGGTTTTGAGGTTTCAAAAATCTATCTCAGGCCCATTCTTGCTCACTTTCTCTGCTTCTTGCCTGTGGATCAAGATGTAAGCTTTCAGCTACTTCTCCAAGTCTATGTCTACCTACTACCATGCTTCATGCCAGGACAACTATGACCTAGCCCTCTGAAATTGTAAGCAAGCCTCCCATTAAAATGCTCTAATCTTAAATTACCTTGGTATTGGTGTCTCTCTACAGCAACAGAACAGTAACAAAGGGACACACTGACCAGAAAGAAAACCTGACAGGTGCTATATGCTCAATAGCTCTAAGAGATGCTGGTGAGCACACAGAAGAAATATATTTATGTGACTTGACCAGGCATTACCCTGAGACTCCTAGAGGGTGTGGCTTACAGATTTTTTGCCTGAACAGATGGGGGAGGAAACAATGTCCCTTGATTTATTACAGAAACTGTAATTCCATCTGTTTGGAGAAGAGGACAAGAGTTTAACCACTCCAGGCTAATAGTTGCCCAAATTGAATTGCTGGTAGTCGATGCATTGCTGAAGAATGTATAGTCAGTCTGAAGTAATGAGATGATATACACACTGGAGGATGTATGGCCAGTCTGAAGTAGTATGGGAGAAAAGGCATCCAATTATTCTATGTGATATACGGAAAATAACATTTCCATTTCGTGACAATACTCAGCATCACAGAGCATTTAAAAATTTCTACCATCTCATCCATTTATCAACTTAGTAGCTGCTTTCTTCAATATGGAGAAAGCTGCAGTACAGAGAAAAGACATAGCTGACTCACTTAATGTGAGTACTATTGACAAGAAAACAATTAAATCCCAAGGCAGTGTGTTAAATATGTGCTATTATTCAGTTCTTAAAATTAAATGGTGAAATGAGTATTAGTATTACTTCCACGTTACTGATGAATAAATTAAACCTCAAAAAGTGAATCAACTAGCTCAGGGCCACAGCTTAGCTGGTTTTATAGTTACCTGTGAAATAACCTATGGGTTTTTGTTTTTTTGTTTTTTTGTTTTTTTGTTTTTTTTTTTTGTTTTGTTTTTGTTTTTTTTGCTTTCAGGGTAGTTCCTAATAGCTTCTGCAATAGATATTCTCTCAAATAACATGTGTGAGGGAGATTTTCAATAATAGGTATTCAGGGGAGGCCTATGATTCTCAGATGGATTCAGCTCTCATTTCCACTGCCTTCATTAATTTGAATATCAAAGCATTTGCCTGTTTATACGTACTGAAGAAGAGTGAGCACTCCAAAAGGAAACAAAAGCAATTCCCTGAAAAGGTTTTGCCATGTTTTTGTGAGTGAAAAAAATTATTTGTATGAATCATTCAGGGCTCATGCACATTTCACACAATAAACCAATTGAGTGTAACAAGTTAAAATTATGAATTAAAGATCTAGTAATTCATCAGCCACCTGCCTGTAAAAGACTTTTGAAATCTGTTTATATAAAATGCTTTCAATAATCACATGGAGGGGTAGGCAGTTTGGCTCTATAATAATGAAGTTTTAAAGTACAAAAATTTAAATATTTGTAAACTCTTCATCTGATGTGGGCTTAATACCCAAAATATATGGGAACCTCAACTCAGTCATCAAATAATCGGTAGCTTTGGGAAATTTAGGCAAAGGACCCAAAAGGTATTTCTCAACAGAGATATGTACATGGGCAACATGTATACAAAGAACATGTTCAAAATCACTGAACATTAGTGAATGAGACTTAAGATCATAAAAAGTATCAATTTATGACTATCAGTGCAGTTGTTACCCAAGAGATAAAATATAACAAGCCCTGGTAAGGATGTGGAACAAAAGGAAGAGTTGTACAATATTGAGTGGGAATGGAAATTGATGTAACCATATGGAGAGTATGTAGCCCCTCAAAGTACTTTAGATAGAACTTCAGTATAATCTGTGTATGTGCTTGCTCGTGCGCATGCATGTGCTTGTGTGTGTGTCTGTGTGAATACATAAATAAATGCATCTGTATATAGAAAAGAAATAAAACTGTTGTGTTCACTGCAGCACAATAGCCAAGAAACAGAAATATTCCAAGTACCCATTAGCTTGTATAGAATATGATATATGTTGAGTGAAATAAGCCAGGAACAGAAAGAAGGTGAAATGTTGCAAAACATCACTTACAAATAGGGTAGGAATATTGAACTCATAGAATAAAGCATGATTTATATTAGCTAGGGACTGTTAAGATTGGAGAGACATTGTTTAAATGACTTTGAATTTTAGTGAAACAGAGAGAATTAATTGAAGAGTTCTATTATATGGCACGGTGACAATATATGATATATCACTTTAAAAAGATTTACTTGTTTTATTTTTTGTGTTTGAATGTTTTTCTCACATGTAAGTATATATACAGCATTTATTACTGGTAACTCTTAAAATCCAGAAGTAGTCATTGGATACCTTGGAAGTGGAGCTACAGATCATTGTGAATTGCTATGTGGATGCTGGAAATAGGTATCAAAACCTCTAAAAGAGCAACAAGTTCACTTCACTTCAGAGTCTTCTCTCAAGGCTCATTAATATCTAGTTGAGAATTGCTACAAAGTGGCCTTAAAAGCTCTCTCACCTAAAAGTGGAAGTTGCTCAAGATTATGTTAATTAACTTTATTTTGTCTTTCTATAATGTGTACATATATCAAAATACAATGTCAAACACCTTCCATAAACATACATGATATACTTCTATGCCCATTAAAAGAAACATGTATATTAAATTAAAATATGTAAGAATTTAGATAATGCTTACAAATATAGCTTTCTTTGTGTATTAAAACATTATATGGTGCACGCACTTTACTGTGTAGCAAGCTGAGGGAATTTTATTTCTTCCATATGTACTTCTTTGTGTAATACAATTACTTTCAAATCTGTGTTCCTTTGTTCCAGTAATACTGACTTATTCTAAAGCATTTCAAAATTTCCCTGGGTGAGTTTTTCCTCAGAGCCAGTTTCTAAGCTATAGAAAGTTGGTTTTGTGGATTTATTGTCACTCCCTTATAAAAGAAAATGTGGTGATTCTTCATCTAATAATGTGCCTTATTTTTACTCAACCCAGTTGTGAATTGCCTTTTCTGGTTACCTAAAGCCAAATTCACTGACTCGGCGCGAAGAGCACTGGATAGATCCGGGAGCCTGCAGCACGAGTACCCACAGTGCTTTAAACCATTAACTCCTCAATGTGGATATCACCCTGACAGGCCTGGGTTCCTCAGGGGAAAAGAGTCTGCCTCTAGACCAGCAGCTGCCCTCTGTGGTCTCCCTGGTGCTTATGTTCCCTAGCAGCTCCTTTTGCATTTCTAGTGTCTTTCTTCCTTTGTGAAACCAAAAGCAATTTCCCAGATAATGCAAGGTGATCTTGTGAGCACTTGATCTCACTAAGGCTCGCTGGTGACATCTTTTTTTTTTTTAAAAGAAAAGAATATACTAATTAAAATATAGCTTGTGATCTGGGGAGATAACTCAGTATAAAGTGTTTACTGTTCAAGAGCAAGGAGATATGGAAGTAGAATATGTTTTGCATAATAGGAAACCTTTGATGTTAGCTAGTGTTCCAGGGCCATCAGGCTGGCTTGGCAGGTAAAGATGCTTGCCACCAGGTCTGAAGACTTGAATCCAATCCTTTAGCCTCTATAGTGGAAAGAAAACTCACCCTTGTAAGTTTCCCCCATGACTTCCATATGTGTGCCATGGCACACAATCCCTACCCCTCACAAACAGATAAATGTAGCTGGTCTTTTGCTACCTCATGGGTTCTTTTTTTCCTCCAACCATTCTCCACCCTTTTATACCCTTTCAACTTCCTAACACTGGATAAGAGACAAAAAAGAAAAGGATAGAGAGGAAAGGAAAGAGATCCCTGAATAAAGTCAAGGGTTGGAATGGGGGGCAACTTTATTGTTAGACTAGTTCCTGCTGATTAGGGGTATCAAGTTCCTTGGTGCAAGTTTGATCTTTGCTGTCAGGATATCTAATTTCTTCTTCTTGTTTCTTCTTTGTACACTAATACTTAACAAACCACAGCCAACAGAAACCAACAGCCACGAACCACCGACCACCAACCATCCACCAACAGCCCACCAACAGCCTAACAACCGTCCCACCTCGCCTTTTGGGGCCCTAGCATTTTTATGCTTTCTAAAATGTCCCCAGAATTCCAAATGTCACACAATCACAGAAACTCTCTGCAGCTGGCAAAACCATGCCACTGCTAAAGCATGGGGTGATACAGTCAGCTCCCTGTACAGTGGGAAGCCACCCCACATCCCACAGCTGGGATTACAGTGGAAACATAGCTTTATAATATTTTCGTGGTTTTCAATGACAGCAAAATTCTAAAATTTTCACTCCAGTTAAATATTAAGAAACTTTAGTAATGTTTCTAGAAGGTATAAAAGCTGTAGGCAACGTAAAGACCATAGCTTTCTCCAAGATGATTGCTCTGAATATTTTTAAAATTATGATCTTTGCTCTCTTTGCTGAGAATTCCTGGACAGGATGACTACTTCAGCAGAGGGAGGTTTGGGGAGGATGCTTTCAGCTTAGAGTTTCAAAAAGTACATCCCATGGGTAGAGAAGGCATGGTGGAGTGGTGCTTTGGCTACAGGCACTTGCTGTGGCAGCCTCACAGCTTAGCAGATGAGCACACAGAGAGCTAGACCAGAAACCAGGCAGATGCACGGTCTTCTAAGTCTTGTTACCAGTGTTCTGGTTGCATTGGCCTTGCCTCACTTTGGATGTTTCTGCGACCTCTCAGACCTGGGAAACACCAGCTGTCCAAACACCTGAGGCTATGAAACACATTCTAGGTTCAAATTTCAACACCTCCCTTTACCAATCACCACCATATTACTTCATGGGTTTTCAGTGCTCTTAAATTTAATGTCAGATTCCTTGGCATTCTGGAGGGCTTCTTGTAGTTTTTGGTAACTGTTGTATCTCTGTCTTTTGTTTCAGTTAAGGTACAAGTACCTCTTATACTAGGCAACCCCTGAGATCTCATAGATGAGGAAGAGTAGGTTTTTAAGGGAGAAGTTTGTTTTTGTTTTTTGTTTTTTTTTTTCTGAAGGTGGATCTCAGTGCTAGGAAGAGGGGAAGGATGGGATGCAGCTCCCTGAAATTCCTTAAGGTGGATTAATAAATGTCATATTCACATCTAGCTTTCAAGAACCCTCTAGGGGTTAAAGTCCAACTGGTACTTAAGTGTAGGGAGTGGAGGCAATACATGCCATCTCTGGGGTTACTGCTGCCCCCCCATGCTACATTTGCCAGGACTTTAATGACATAACTACATCCTTCCTAAGCAGGTTGGGCTAAACACTGTAAAGCCACAACTTCAGGTCAACTCTGTGACACAGAATAGGGGAACACTAACTGCCTCTCCCATACTCCTCCTCCACATTAAGCTATATGACACTTATTTTCGTCCTGGAATCTTTCCACTTCTGAATGTTGGCCAGTCTGACCCTCCCCTAGGAAACTGTTTTGTGCTCCTAACACAACTCATTATTTTCTTTCCTCAAGGTTTAACTTAATGCCTTTTTCTACGTCTTAAAAGACAATTTTTAATCACCTATTGAATGTCACATTTTTTTTCTTTTATGGTTTCCTTTAAACAACTTGTCAAGACTGGTAATTACTTGATTTGGAGAAAACAAAATCCACTAAATTCCACTAAATTCCTAAGGGCTATCATAGTGCCCATATTTTAGTAGATGCCAAATAAGTGTTTTCTGAAACTGGGCAGAGACTATGGGCAATGAAATAATTCTAGTCCTACAGTAAAATACCATTACTTGCCATTAATATAAATTGATGCATTTCTATTTCAATGAGCAGGTTTGACACAACACAGACTGGATCATTACATGTCACACTGACACTTTGTATTGCCTCTTTCTGGACTAGTTATAAACTGAATAGTCCAGTTAGTGGTTACTGAGTTGGGCACCACCTCAGAACTTGGGACTGAAAGCAGTCGCAATCATTTCATTGCCTCTCACATATGTGGTGGGGAGAAAATTCAGGAAGTGTTTAACTAACATGTGCCACTTCAAAGAGGTTCCAGTGATGGTCACCTGTGGCTGGAGCTAGAGAAACAATGTGTCACATTTCAAGAGCAGGTGTACCTGAGAGCCAGGCAGTAGGAGAGATTTTCCCTGACCTGGTTTCCATGGCACTGTGTCACTGGGGCTCTGTTCTGTTTGTCAAGACATGCATGAAGGTTTTAGGCATAGGGATGGAGACCCCAGCTTTGAGCAGGAGACAGGGCCAAAGAGTTTGTGGCTCCATATTGAAACTAGCACCAACTAAGAGAGAGAAATTAGTGGGCTTTGTAAGGTATTGGGAGGAATTGTTATTATCAGACTTTCCATCTCATCTTACTGAGTTTTATGTCAACTAGAAGCTCCATAGCAAGAAGCTCCATAACTACATTCAGGTATACATTTATTTATTTATTTATTTATTTATTTATACTCCATATTTAATTCCCCTGTCTACCCTCCAACTGTTCCACATTGCATACCTCCTCCCTATGCCCCTGTCTTCACGAGGATGTCTCCATCCCCCACACCCACCCCACCTAACCTCTAGCCTCCAGTCTCTTGGAGGTTAGGTGCATCATCCCTGTTTGAACCCAGACCCAGCAGTCCTCTACTGTACATTTGTTAAAGGGCCTCAAAGCAGCTGGTATATGCTGCCTGGTTGGGGGGTCCAGGTTAGCTGAAAATGCTGGTCCTCCTACAGGGTTGCCCTCCTCCTCAGCTTCTTCCAGCTTTTCCCTAATTCAGCCACAGGGGTCATCAGCTTCTGTCCATTGTTTGGGTGCAAATATCTGCATCTGAATCTTTCAGCTGCTTGTTAGGTCTTCCAGCGGGCAGTCATGATAGGTCCCTTTTTGTGAGCACTCCATAGCCTCAGTAATAGTGTCAGGCGTTGGGACCTTCAGTTGAGCTGGATCCTACTTTGGGCCTGTTGCTGCACCTTTTATTTCCTCAGGCTCCTCTCTGTTTCCATCCCTGCAATTCTTTCAGACAGGAACAATTGTGGGTCAGAGTTTTGACTGTGGGATGGCAACCCCATCCCTCATTTGAGGGCCTGCTGGAGGTGGGCTCTTTAAGTTCCCTCTCCCTACTGTCAGGCATTTCATCTGAGGTCCCTCCCTTTGAGTCCTGAGAGTTTCTCACCTCCCAGGTCTCTGGTGCATTCTGGAGTGTTTCCCCCAACCTCCTACCTCCTGAGGTTGCTTGTTTCCATTCTTCCTGCTTGCCCTCGGGGCTTCAGCCCCTTTCCCTAACCCAATACCAGATCAGGTTCCCCTCTTTCCCCACCCCTGACCCCAATCCACTTTCTGTCCCAGGTCCCTCCCTCCTTCCTCACTTGTGATTGCTTTCTTCTCCCTCCCAAGTGCGAGTGAGGTATCCTCACTTGGGCCCTTCATCCTGCTAACCTTTTTGAGTTCTGTGGACTATATCTTGGGTATTCTGCATTTATTTATTTATTTATTTAGGCTAATATCCACTTACTAGTGAGTACATTCTATGCATGTCCTTTTGAGTCTGAGTTACTTCACTCAGGATCATATTTTCTAGTTCCATAGATTGGCCTTCAAAACTCAGAATATCCTCATTCTTAATTAGCTGAGTAGTATTTCATTGTGTAAATGAACCACATTTTTTATGTCCATTCTTCTGTTGTGGGACATCTGGGTTATTTCCAGCTTCTGGCTATCACAAATAAGGCTGCTATGAACATAGTAGATCATGTGCCCCTATGGCGTGGTGGGGCATCTTTTGGGTATATACCAAGAGTGGTATAGCTGGATCTTCAGGTAGATCTATTTCCAATTTTCTGAGGAATCTCCAGATTGATTTCCAGAGTGTTTGTACCAGCTTGCAATCTCACTAGCAATGGAGGAGTGTTCCTCTTTCTCCATATCCTCACGAATATGTGCTGTCACCAGAAGTTTTGATCTTAGCCATGATTATATTCTGGACTTCCTCTCTTATAAATGTGTAAGATGGAGATCTTACACATGACACCGACACCAATCAAGCACATTTTGACCCTTTAGTATCTGGCACAGAGATTTATCTTGTTTCAATGTGCTTGGGGGGAAGATTGTCCTCAGAATAATTGCTCTTGGATTACCAGCCCTAATAAGCTACACAACAAATTGTATGTTTCTATTAAAGTGTGTTTTCATCAGTGAATCTTATGTCCTTTACCCTGGCTAGAATCTCAAAGCAAATAATAATCATGAGTTCTAGGGTGTATCTTTATCATCTCACCAAACTAATGAGATGTTGCAAAAGGCAATTTTTATTAGATATTTTCTTTATTTACATGTAAATTTCTCCTTTCCCAGTTTCTCCTCCAAAAAACAAACAAACAAACAAATAAAAACGACAAGAACAAACCCCTGTTGCCTCCCCTCTCCCCATGCCTGCCACCCCACCCTCTCCCACTTATTGGACCTGGCATTCCCCTACACTGGGGCACAGAACCTTCACAGGCAAAAGGCAATTTTAAATAGAAAACTCACAATCATAGACACCCTTAATTTAATTTTAGATAATGATCTTTGCCATCTTTTCTTTTTGCTTTCTTCTTCACCTACGTTAGTTTTAGCTTACGAACACAGTAAAAGCACTGTTTCAGGTCTGATTTTTACCAGGACTCATTGGATTTTTAACAATCAAGTTTTTTTTTTTAGATGAGTTTTATATTGAAAGGAAAATTGCAAAGATGTTAAAGTGCTTACACGACTCTGATCCAACTTGAACTGTCGTCAATAACACCAGAATACACTTGCTTTTCATACTCGAGGAACACTTACCCATTCAATATTATTATCTGGTCTATCCGGAGGACAATCTATGCAGATTCATTCTTTTTTTTTTTTTTTTTAACCTAGAGTCATTTTTTTTTTTTCTATCCCAGGATACCATAGTACATTCACTTGCCATGTGTTTAAACTTGCCTCTAGCCTTAGAATTCTTTAGACCATTCTCATTTTGGGTGACAGTTTTGATGAATACTGATCTGATATTGTGGATTCCTCATGCAACACTTTTCAATTAGACTGTGATGGGTTTTCTCATGATTGGTTGGTGAGTCTGAGTGTCGGGGGATCTTTCAAGTTAGGAAGACCTCTTACAAGACCAAATGCTCTACGATGAAAAGGAGCAGGAGAGATGAGCCCCTTCTTATTCTCTTGTGCGGTCACATCCCACCTGCCAGAAGTGTCTTCCGTGGAGGTAAAGACTCTCCTCCTGGCTTAGAGTCCTCAGTTTCCCAGACAGAATGTGAGGAGGGCAAAGATGAACAGGGCAGACCCACACAGATCTGTTAGGAAACTGTCATAGCTCAGAGGGGGCTTTAGGACAGAGCAGCCATGTGTTTAAATCCTAGTTCTGGCCCTTATTAAGTTGTTTTCTTTTAACTTTCCTGAGCCACAGTGTCCTCAGGATTTAAATGAAAACTAGCAACATTTCCTTGTAAAGAATTTGTAACAATCACCTAAAGGAGAGATTGTGCTTTGCTTTAATGCCTAGAAAAGTATGTAATTAGTCAGAAGGCAAACCTGTAAGTCAACCAGTATAGCCCATTGAAAGGACAGTAGAGCTGATTTTTAGTCAGTAATGACAGCAGTAATAGTTATGTTAATGATAAACATTTATAGAGTGTGTCCTATATACAAGTTTGGTGGTCCCTGATTTAACGATTGTTTGACTTACAAATTGTTGACACTTCGTGAAAGAAAAATGTATCCAGTAGAATCTATGCTTCAATTTTTGAATTTTGATCTTGTTTCTGGGCTAGTAATGTACGTACAATATTCTCTTGCCATTCTGATCAACGATCATGAGCTATCGTTCTATATACCTCATAATTTTGAGAGAAGCAACCTGAAGCTGCAATGTTCAGCAGAGGAGATAAATTAAATCTACATTTGATGACTAAGTCTTCAGCTTTTGGTGGGCTTGTCAGGTTAGCTCTATGCTAAGTCCAGAAGCATTTGAATTCTAAGCAGTTAGGTTAATTAGTTTGCTTGTATTTCTGAATCCAACAAAATCTTTCTCATGCTGTTTATAGTAGGAGTACCTCTCAGATTCTAGATGTGAAAGGAAATGTAAACTTCCAGTATGTAAAGTTATAGGAATAGAACCCATAGGGAGGTCAGCTGAGAGAGCTCTGACAAGACATGTCTGAGTGTTGGTTTTGAACCTGGCATCCTGAGAATATGACTTTACCTATATTTGTAAGCTTTGATAGGTATGAGTTTATTCAAAATTCTCTTTATGTGGGTTAAGTCTTACTAGCCAGGCCTTGTGGGTGGGGAGGGGCAGAAACTAGGCCCTAATACATGCATTCAACATGACTGAAGATTTATAAAAAATAGTAGGGTTAAATGTCACTTCTGTTGCCCAGGGCTTAGTGGAAATGGAAACTGACCTCCTTCCTCGCTCTCTGATTCCTTCCCCAAATACCAAGAGACAAAGGTGTTCATGGCTCACTAACTCCCTGGAATCATGTAATCATTTCATTGCTGCGTCACCTTCCATGAAGAGAGTCTTTGATTCATGTGACACAGTTGTAACCATAGTCCACTGCAAGCAAATGAAGACAGGTTGGGGTGCTATCTGCTACTGAATATATCAATGTTACCTGTTATACACAAGGGTGATAGGGTAGTAAAGGGGTTCTGTCTCCTGAAACACTAGAATTTTTGTCTGTTATACTGGGCAAATATTTCATAAAGGAACACAGTAGTTTCTACCAGGTTAGCTCTGGGAGCTGAGGGAAGAGAAGGAAATTAAGTATTGGAAATAGTTCCCCTGGTGGTGCTTAAGTTGATGCAGACTTCCCTAGTGGCTATTGTTATTTTCCATGTGGATGCTGTTGAGAGGAAAGCAAGAGAACAGTATACATCTTCGCTTTTTACATGATGCTGCAAATTCTCCTATTTAATGTCAACAATGCCCTCAAACTGCTGGCTGTTGCTACTTGAGAGATGCAGGGCAAAGTCACCTTTGTAAATCTTTCATTAGATACCAGCCAACATGTCAAGCTAATGGCTTTCATTTTAGAGTTGAGGAAGTTGAGGCTGAGAGACATAAAATGACTCATCCAAGAACTGGGGTATGACCTACCATTTGTAGAACTGCACTAGAACTAATCCCTGTACTACCTAGCTGCATCGTGCCTGGGGTACCTTTGCTTATGGACTCTCTGGAAGAGTCTAGCCTCTGTAGTAGTAGCTTTTGGAGATAAGAGTTCTCAACATGCTTGCCCATTGAGATTACCTGGAGAGTGAAAGTACATGGGTACCACATATTGTTCTTAGAACTTAAGAGTTTGATTGAGCTCTGCATGCCACTGATGTTGACAGAGGAAGGTAGATATGTTTTCCAGGTGGCTCTAATATAACCCATATTTATAGCCACTGACCAGCCCTTTGTGAGTGGCTATTTATACCCCTGGTCCAGTGGCTGTTAGTAGTGGCATCAGAGTGGCCTGGGAGTTTATGAGGAAGGAGCAACCATCTTTCACTCAGGTGGTTTAGATGTGCACCATTTGGAGAGGATGCTTTGCACAGCTAACAGAAGATGAGTGGGTAGGGAAGTGAGCAGTGTTCTACCCAGCAAGTAATAATGTGGTGTTGCAGAAAGGAAAGAAAAGCACTTATAGGAAATAGGGGTCATGAGATCAATCATGTTACATAGACTGAATGGATCTGCCCAGCGCTTAGCACTGGCTTTGTCTTGTGTGAGCATGGTCCATACTAACTTGCTTCAAACAGTGCCTTCTTAGAGGGAACATGCTGATCTCCTTATATGAACTGTAATCTCCCCCGACTCCTCACAGTGTCATTAGCTTTAGTTCCTTCTAACCTTCTAACAAGCTGGACAATGCAGTTATTTTTATCTTCACTATAGATCAACACAAGAGACTGTAAGCTCAGTGAGTCCATGAACCTTCTTTGTCTTGTTCATTAACGTGTCCTCCATCACCGAGAATAATACCCAACATTCAGAAACAGGAACTTCCATGTATTGGGGATTTTGTTTTGTTTTAAGACAGGATATCACTATACGCCTTAGGATAGCCTGAGGCTTGCAAACTTTCTACCTCAGCCTACTGACAACTAGACTGCCATCTGATTCCTGAACATTTGTTGAGTTAATGAGTTAAACTATTAGAATCTAGATAGGTCATGGTCATGCTTACTCTGCATGGAGCCTATTTGTAAAACCAGTTGGGAAACTACAGGACTTTAAATGAGTCAAGAACCAGATCATATTTGTATTTGACTTTAGAATAACTTTAACGGAGCCATAATTTTAAACGTGTGTTTTGGGAAGATGGATAGTTTAGTGTGGGCAAGAGCATAGAGATGTGGAGTGTGGGGAATGGCCTATTTTAGTAGTGCATTAGTCAGGTAAGCGATTTGCTCATGAGATACCTATCTATCTAACCTGTGTTTCATTTAAGCCTTGTATCAAAATCATAAATGTTAGAAGAAGAATGCACTCCCTGTCTTCCTGACAGCTTATGCAGTCAGATAGTGTGCCTACAAATTATGACTCAAACCTCAGGCCTGTGTATCTAAGCCCTCATCTGGCTCTTTGGAGTTGCCTCCATCCAAAGAGGATGCTTATAAGAGTATGTGCATTATCCACAAGATACAGATGACATGACATTTTTGCATGAGTTCCACTGACAAAACACAAGCAAACAACTTATAACTGCAAAGAAGCCTAGAAAGTGTAGCTAATTGTGGACACAGAGAATGTAGCTAAGCATGGGCCTAGGAGGAGGAGTCTGGTTTGATAAGTATCAAACTGAACTTTGCCTCAAGGGAGATGAAAAGATTGACTGAAGTCATAAAGAAGCAATGTGCCTTTAGTTGGCACTAGGGAAGCATTTGCTGAGGGAAACAACTTAAAAGGAAGAACACTTACTTTGGCTTAAGTTTTAGAGGATTTTTGTTTTTAGTAACTCAGATGCTGTGTTTCTAGGCACATGTTTGGTAAGGCAGCACATCATGATGGGAGAATATAGTAGAGAAAAGCAGCTCATCTCACAGTGGACAGTAGACAGTGGGAACAGACAGGAGACTAGGGGCAAGATACAGCCTTCAGAAGCAGTCCCCAGTCACCTGCTCTGTCTGAGTTGGCCCTTCCTCTCAAGTATTCACTGCCTCCCTGAGATGCCATTAGCTGGCAACCAAACCTTTGAACATGGCCTCTGGAGAGTACTGATATCTAAATCATGACATAATACATATTCAGCAACTAGGATTGACAGGAAAATTATTATTGATTGGACCTCGGAAAGAGCTGGGAAAATTCTTTCCAACTATAATTGCTGCCAGTAAAAAAAAAATAAAGAAAGAAAGAAAGAAAAAGCAGCTGTTTCTAGCATACTCCATTGAAATCATACATTAATATTTCCCAGATCTTAGGTTGCTATAATAGGTTTTATATCTGCAAAAGACACAAGAGGCAATATTGAAGGAGTTTGTTGAGAGACAAAGAGAGTTTTAAAAGCTCTTACACTAACAGGAGAATGTTTGATTCTCCCATGTTGCATTAAAAATATCACAGAGCTGGAGAGATGGCTCAGTAGTTAAGAGCACTTGTTGCTCTTGCAGAGGACACATGTTCAGTCTCCATCACCCATGTAGTAAGTCTCAAACACCCATAACTCTAGTTCCATGGTGGTGCCCTCTTCTGACTTCCAAAGATACCCAGCATACACAAAGTACACATGCATTCACATGGGCAAAACACTCATACACATAAACTAGAAATATGTTTAAAGCAGCAATATTGTTGCCATTCATGAAACAATTCAATTTCAGAGGTGACATTAATGAAGACTTTAAGAAGGCAAGTGTTTGGCTGAGGTTTAGATGTTCCTATTGGTATTAGTTTAGTTTACTAAGGTTCATAATGTACACACATAATGGGCAAAACCTTGGCTTTTGCTTTCATGTATCTTCCTTGACAAATCTGGAAAATAAGAGCCCTTACTATGACTCTGTAGATATAACAAAGACAACTGTGGAGGAAAGGGCCCAGGTCAGGTGAGCTGAGCACAGAGTAATAAATCATGACATGTTTGCATAGCTCGGCAATATGTTAAAACTCCATTTTTTTCTTTGCTCGGCTATTCCTCAGAGGGGCTTCCAATTCAATTGTCGCCTACCAATATGGGATCTGTGGTTGGGTTTTCTTTTGCAGCCTTTTCTGTGGCACAAATTGAAGCAGCTGTGCACAGCATGTGTTTCATTTCGATGACTACATGGTGAGGGGGGTGAGGCAAAGGGCCACTAATCAGGGAGAAGGTTCTCTTCAATTGACAACTTCTCAGGGCCACATGTAAGGGAAGATTTGCATGTTTCATTAAGAGTGAACAAGCCAGTGGGTTTGTGAACAACCTGAATCATTTACATTTTTTTTTAAATAAGCTCATATTTTATTTCTAGTGCCATGGCTTCCCTTAGTTCATTAGGCTAAATAAAACTAAGTTCCCCCACTGAAAAATTGATTGAAGAATGGTTGGTTTCTTGAGGCTGGCTGTTGCTGCCTACCCAGATAATCTTAATAAGATTAGCCTTGTATTTTCCTATGGGCTTTTGTGATGACCACATTCTCCAATTAAAATCCCTGTCACACTTGACTTTTGTTTTGCTTAATTTTTACAATGTGTTAGCTTGAAGACTAAAAATAGATTGATCTGTTTCACTCATGAATTAGGTTGTTCCTAACATGGATTTCCATGCCTGCCCCGGCTCCTGCTTTTGTGTCTGCAACACAGCAGCTGGTGCTAATCTATAAGAATCTATTTTATGGGGAGCAAAGAAAGAAAATGAATCCATGAATATTAATATCTGATTATCATGTGATGATATTCCAAACACATACACCATAAAAGCCACAAGATGAGAAAGGAGAGGACTGTGGGGTCAGCTGTGTAATTCCTGTCCCAAAGAACCGAAGCCAGGCCAGAGCATAAAACAAATGACGATTCCAAGCTTGGTCACTAAAATAAACTGTGTGGCCCCAGGGTCTCAATTCTAAGTTCATCTGTTACATACAAGGAGCTGTAGTAATAGATCAGAAAAAGTACACATGGCACCCAATTTCTGTGGATCAATAAAACGCAAGACATTAACGTGGTGGTCTATGAGTGCTCGCACACATTTCAGCCGAAGAGATTAGCCATTATAATCATCAAGTATGAATTGCCTCACGGCCCTTTCCTGGAAGGGATTATTAGAAATGGATGTAATCGTTGCCATGGAATTTTATATGTCTCTATTTAACTCCTTAACTCCCCCCCCCAAACAAAGATGGTTCCAGAGAGAGATAGAACAGCTTTTCAAAAGCACTTCATTAATTAGTAACTGTTTTTGCCACATTAGTAGTGATGGGTCCATAGATATTCCTCTCTTTGAATAAGTATCCCAAATTTTTGATATCTATTTATTTGTTTATGTAGGCCTGTGTGTGTGTGTGTGTGTGTGTGTATGTGTGTGTGTGTACCTGGGGATCCACTCATACCATAATGCATAGGTAGAGATCAGAGGATAAATTTGGGGAATCAATTTTTCTTTTTACCATGGGGGTTCCAGGAATAGAATCTATATCAGACTTGGAAGCAAGTGCCTTTACCCACTGAGCCATCTTGCTAACCTGCAATCTGGTTATTAAAGAAAATATGTTCCGAGGAAATCGGACAGTGCAGACTATAGTAAAAACATGTTTCCTGTCCATAATTGTGCCTTTGTGTCCCTGTTCTCTTTGGCCTACTACTCACTTGATACCCTTGGACTGTCCCTATGTGGTAGCTTTTCTGTGTGCTTTAGCAGGACAATGAAGGAAAGTTGGGTGTAGATGTTTGTATACTGGGTAGGCAAGGATCACACTAATTACCCAGAAGAAAATCCACAGCGCTCACACAGAGAGAACAAGTTTATGAAGAGCCTTTAAAACCCCTCAGCAGGATCCGGTTATAAAATGCAAGTGTTTTCCTTCCCTTCTCAAGCAAAAGAAATTAAGAGAGCTTACTTAGTGTGAGCCACAAAATTTGAAACAAACATTAAATGTCTCATGGAGAGAAATTATCATAGCCTGAAGTTGTGAGAAACAATTCAAATGCGAGTTATAAAAACTGACTTTTTATTCTAAGGGCTTGGAGAACAGGCAGCCGTTAAATAATGTAGTGTCTGGGAGATGGGGTGTTTTATGTTTTTTTTGTTAAGGTTGACAACTGAGCTTCACAAACATTGCTTAAAAATCCTGAAAATCAGCATTTCGTTTTTTAGACTTGCAGTTTGAGGATGCATCAAAGTTTACATGCCTAGAACGACAAAGAAGCATCAAAGCAAAATGAATGATTAGTTCCACTTCATTTAAAAGCGTGTTTAATGTTCTCACAGTACTATTTCCCTTTTAATAACATACTTGATTATCTTTGTTACAATTGGTGGTTATTACCATGTTCCCCTTCTGCTCAACCTGACAAATATTCTACCAGGTTGGTGCCAAATTGAACCTTCTGGTTTAATTTTCCAATTGCGAAGGATGTGTGAGATACATCTTCTAATTACAGGTGACGTAAGAAATGAAGAGTTCCTAGATGAGAGAGATGGAAAGAGTCCAATAGAAGGGGAGTGGTCAGGTGCTTCTTGGCTGATGAAGGAAGTCCTCTTAGGACCAGAAAACCCTTACTGCCCAGCTCCAGTCTCCTCCACAGACTCAGCTCTCCATCCAACTTAGTCATTGCTTGCCTCCAGGTGTTCTGGATAAATCAGAAGAAGTATTGGCATGCCCAGGGCCTTTTCTCTGTAGGAGAGGCAGATGATGAGGCTAGCCACAAATAATGTATGACTTCAGCTGGTGACAAAAAGCACCAGGTCAAGGGAACACCATCAGGGCATTGGTGTAGGTGGTACAGTGGGAAGGATGCTCTTAAATGACGTACTCAGGAAGAAACTCCTGAGAAGGACAACGGAGGAGAGAGAGAGTGTGTGTTTTGCAGAGGGGGCTTGAGGGCAGGCACTCAGCAGCAAGTATGAAGTGTTGGAGGTCAGACAAACCACTCCAGCAAAAGCACGGTGGGTAGGATGGAGGGTCCTGGATGAAGCTAGAAACTAAATGGAGATTTCTGCTGGGATTCAGTGGTTTTTAACGGGTGGACCTTAGCAGCATCAGCTTTGTCTAAGAGTTTATGTACATTTTCTCTCGGGTTCTGCTGTGCTGTACTGCAGGGCTATCTGGAGTGAGCCTGGGCAATCTGTTTCAGCCAGTTCTCTGGTAACAGCTCCATGTCCAGGTTTTAAATGCTGGTGTAGCGCCTTGCTGGCCAGAATGGGGCTTTTGAATTTTATCTCCCATTGGAGTGTGTTTAAGGAAGAGAGTGAAACAAGGTAATGTAGACATTGAGAAGATAACTTTGGCCTTTGTAAGAATGGACAGATTGGTACTTACTCTTTTATGTGTCTCCTCTGATTAAAAATTGTAGCTCAGCAGGAAAGAACAATTAGCAGATTCATGCCGAGCTCTGTTTACTTTTATTGTGTGGGATAATTGTGTTCAATCTTATGCCTGAGTTCCAGATGTTGGGTACCTGAAAATGCATATAGCAGTTCCCTGCTGCGGCATGTCAGACTCCTGAAACCCAAACCAGCTTGTGGAAATGCAAACCCATCATCAGTTGTCTTCAGGTACTCCTGTCTTAAGTGGGGGCGGATTTTCCCATTGAAAGTAACAATTGGCTTTGGGAAGGGAATGTAATGAGAACAGTTATGAATTAATATTCACTCCCTCTTCTGGATATCAGTTCAGATTCTGGAGGATGTGCCCATGTGCGTAAAACTCAGCTTTAGACTGAGAATTTATTCCACTGGCAATAAAAGTCCTCTAGTACATATACAGTCTCCAAGGAATGAATGTTCTAGTCCAAAACCAGCCTTCTCAGATACCACTTACATCTGCCATTTTCCCTTTTTTTTTTTCTTGTCCCTTTTCCTCTCCTATGATATGCTTGATAAAATTCTATGAGGCTGTATTGTCTATTTTCCAGCTACCTTCAGTAATGTCAGAGGGCACACTGTTGCTACTGCTGACTTGTAACTCTGCAACCACAGGTCTAGCAAGTGAGGTCCCACTCACACACCAAACTACACACCCATGCACCCACTCATCCGTTCACTCTCTGGCCATATACATTTGAGCTTATTTTTGTCTCCCCCAGTTTTCCTTTTTGTAAGTGAATGCATCATTAGAAGACTTTATTTGGGAGTTAATAGGGTTTGGGATGGGGCAAAACTCAATGCATGCATTTAATTTACCATTTTAAATCACCTTTTATGACCAGAGGCATTGCCTCCTGTATTATACTTCTGAGGCTTGGGGCATTGTGTCACAATCATCTTGAAGTGCTGCTTTCCTGAAGGGTCAAAGTCCTTACATGTGATGTCCAGGTACACCGAGCCTCAAGAACTGTCTTAGCTTTAACATCACTTGTCACAGCCATTGTAAAAGAAAGTCACAATTTCTGTACCTGCTATACTCAGTAGGATCCAACGAGAGAGGAATTCTCCATGACTGACCCTGAGCCTCCTGTGTGTTTTCTTTCATTACTATCAATGTCATCTTGCCACCCTCCTGTCTGACTCAAGCATATGTTTCTCCTTGAAGTTTTGCATCACTTGTTTTCCTGCATCTAAGTCTCATGCACAGGTTTCTAAAGGTATACTTTCTATCCTAGGAATAATGACACGAAGTCACCATAAGCCTGCCATAGCCTGGTTTGGATCCATTTCTCTGAGGTAGAGGTTTGAGAATGGGAAGTTTATTGGTGGCTGAGCTCAGAACTGCACCTGTTGGAATGGGCCCAAGGGAGGAGTGAATGGACTACATAATACCACAGGGGCATCAGAACGTGCCAGGATGAAACTCGGGGCTGGGAAGGATCTTCCTTATCATCCTGGATTAAGCTGTGCTTGGAAGCACTCTGGATTGTCTGACCCTACATCCAGGCTGCTCCCAGCAAGATGTCCTAACCTTAGACAATGCCATAGATAGAACCCCTCTTTTTTTTCCCTTTTTAAAAAATTATTAGACATTTTCTTTATTTACATTTCAAATGTTATCCCCTTTCCTGGTTTCCCCTGTGAAAACCCCCTATCCCCTCCCCCCTCCTCCTGTTCACCAACCCACCCACTCCCACTTCCTGGCCCTGGCATTCCCCTACACTGGGGCACAGAGGACGGGACCACTCTTAAGAGAGATGTAGCATATGGATGTAGCCCTGTATGGTGGAGAACTGGTTATGATCTGTGGGCTACTGAATCTTCACATTTAAAGAAAGATTGTTCACTTTTATACACGAGGAGCTATGAGAAAGTTACATCAAGTTAAATAGCCTGGGTCTGGGGGGACAGAGACAGTGGGGAAGCAAGAGGTATCAAGATAGCTATGAGAGGCTCCAAGTTTGCTGGGTATATAGGACTACCACATAGGCTGAAGGCTGGAAGGCAATAATAGAGAAAGTGTCTATGCTTAGATGTTAGAGTAGTCTTGTCTATTCTGCATGGCTGCCAACACACATCTGGATGTTTCTCTCTCTCTCTCTCTCTCTCTCTCTCTCTCTCTCTCTCTCTCCATCTCTTTCTCTCCATCTCTCTCTCTCTCCACCTCTCTGTGTGTGTGTGTGTGTTACATGCACATGAATGTGGAAGCCTGTATGCACACGTTCAAGCCAGAGCAAGCCTTCTTCTATCTTGCTCTGCCTTAAGACAGACCTCCCATGAGCTCGAAGCGAGGGCTAGGCTAGCTATCCAGTGAGCTTGCAGGGCTGGTTTGCCTTCACCCTCCAATGTCAGAGTCATGGGGACTCACAGCCAAGCCATGTTTTTTTTTTTACATGGTAGCTGAGAAAGCAATCTATGGTTGTCCTGAATTGGAGTACTCTTAATCACAAAGTCAATTCCAGAGCTCAGGTCTCGATGGTACCAGGCCCATTTCAGAGGTTCTTTCTTCAACATCCTAAGAACAATGCTCCAGACTTGGTTGAGATGGAGGAAGAGAGATAGAAAAATAAAACAGATCTACCTGCTTCCTAAACATTTCTGGAAGGTAGCTTTCCTGTTTGGGATGTTTTTATAATTTCTTCTGTCAGAAGTACACAGTATCTCTGCTGTGACGGCAGAGCCTCCTTCCACCCCTGCAGCATGAAGCCAGTTGCTCCACCCTCTCCCGGCTGCAGGTTGACAGCTCTGCCTTCTGAGGTCTAGAGAGTAGGGTACCACCCACCCATCCATCCACTTTTCAGCTGCCAATATTGTAGCCTGTTTTTCTCTTTTTCATTTCCCTTTGTAAGTTAATGGATTAAAAAGACTTTCCTTGTGAGTTAACGGGGCTTGGGAAGGAGCAGAACCCAACACATGTGTTTAATTCACCATTTCAAATCCGAGGGGCCTTTGAACTTATTTTCTCCCCTCTCGTCTCAAATTGGGATAGAAGAAGTGAAGAATTCTATTACGGCAATCTCTAACCTTATGCTTCTCTATTAGAAAACAGAAATAGCTGCAGTTAAGTTGAGATTCAATTCCTTTTCCCTCCGTGGCAGATATTGAACGATACTGTTCTGTCGCTGCTTATCATAAGATGAGCAGGATGTATTTACATCTCAGATGGAGGAATGGAGATTAGGTAGGTGGTCAAGGAAAAAAAAAACCCTCCTGTGTGGGAATTTGAAATGTGCTATCGGGGACTCCTCTGAAGCCTGTGAGTAGCTGAATTGACAAAGATTCAGGAGCAGAAGCATGGCTATCCACATGGCTGACACAGCCTTTGTGAGGCGCAGCAATTAGTGTGGGGACAGACATGCTTTCCCCTTTGTCTGGATTAAGAAATATCTGCAGTGTTAAGCAAAAGCATGCTTAATTCATGTTTAGATATTCAGTGTTGTCTCCTAGACTAAGTCGCATATGTCTAATTAGTGCCTGGCCTTCATTTTTGAGAGCGTTGGGTGGGGTAACTCAGGATTGTGGAGGGGAGGAGAGCTGTACCATCCACAGTGACAAATACTTACCCCATGCAACCTGCCAAGGAGTAATGGAGCCAGTTTTCAACGCAGGGAAAGTGAGAGCTACTCACTACTTCCAGAGTCCTTAGGAGCATTGGCTGGGCCTTTGGCTTGCTTCCTACGCTCTCCTTTATAGTATTTATAATAAAGTTACACCTTGAGTTTCCTTTCCCAATAATGAGGATGGGATATTGGGATCAATAGGAAAGCTTCTCTGTTTTCAAAAAGAGGAGTGAGACTTTTTATAACAGTGGTTTTGTTGTTTGAAAATTTCATACAATTTGTTTTGACCATTCTCCTCTTCTCTGTCCCAACTCCACCAACATCCACCCATCTATCCCAGGTTTTACTCTCTCTTTTCTTAAATCTATAAAGCCCTATTTCTGTTGCCCAGATACTCTTGGTTCTGGGGTGTGCCCTGGAGTGTGACTGGCATAGCAGGGCTCACACCATTGAAGAAAGTGAACTCTTTCATCCTCTCCTGGAAGCTGTCAAATGCCAATAGCCTTTCAGCTAGGGTGAGATTTCATGGCTACCAAGAGTAAATGCCTGGTTTTCCCATGATAGCTTCCCCTTCAGCATTTGTGTGTGTTTATTATGTTTCCACACACTGAAAAGTCAGTTCTGCCTGGAGGAAAGCATCCTTGCCATGCATGAAATTAGGTTGGATTTATGTTTAACTGAGGAGTCAAACCCACAAAACTAAAGTTGTCATTTACTGCTTTGTGCTAAAAGCTTAAACACTCCTTGCCTGTGTTTTGAAACTGAAATGACAGCTTTCATATAGACTATTTGTTTCACTAGCTTTTCTAACCCCCTGTTTCTGAAAGCACTGTTCTGTAAGAGAATAGGATTTGTGAGTGATACAGATCTGGGTCCAAGTGTGTGTGACTTTGGTCAAGCTAGCTAATTTCTCCAATTCTCATCTTCTTTACATATAAACCAGGGAGAATGTTTGTGTTCCCCTTAGGGTGGCTCTGAAGATTAAGGGCAACTGTAGACAAGCTGTTCAACACATACTGATAAGAGGGAGCTCCCTGAATCAGCATCATTATTATTGTTATGACCATTGCTTAAATATAAGGGCTTGTCAGAAAGAAAAAGAGGGGGAAAGGACTTCAGCAGAGTCATAGAAGTAAGCACAGAGCCTTCCTCACTTGTGGATTCTAATTATAGGCCTGAGTGAACATTGTTCCACAGCTCAGATGAGCCAATGAATTCTATGTCGTGTAATGTTCAGGAGTCCCCCTGGAATTTATCTGATTACACCGTAGGCATCCTTGTCAGACGCCAGGAAGCAGCTCAGTGATGTATCACTGACTACTACAGAGTCCCCTTCACAAGAACATGTCTTCCTTCCCTCCTCCACCAATGCTAACAGGCAGTAAATACTGTAATGATGAGGGAGTCCCAGTAGAGCAATGAACGTTTGTAAACATATGATTTTCAACTAAGATACTTTAAATTAGCTAACATAGTCATAAATAATTGTTGTGCTAGGTGACCAGCCCATGGATAATCATGTAAATTGCCAACTTTCTAACTAGTATCCTTTTAGATTTGGAGAGAATTTGTTTTTTAACTTGAACTGGGAAAATAAGCAGGTTTCAAAGGACCTGTGATTTAGAGCTGGATTTCCAGAATTCAAAAAGAAAAAGAAAAAAGAAAAGAAAAAGAAAAATTGGCCTGAAAAATAATAAAAGCACTTAGGTAAGTGAAGCCTTTGCTTTTCCTTATTTAGCACATCAAATGTACTTCATACAAAGGCAAGAGCCTCTTAATACGGGCAGTAGAGTCTCCATTTTGCATTTACTCCAGGGACTAACAAAAATCAATTGGCTACTCAAGGAAGACCTTTAATAAAAGACCGAATCAAAACAGTATTGAAAACTGCATCCATGCCATAAAGAAGTGGGCCCTTAAGAGAGGTGATAACTCACCACATAGTATCCTCAGAATGGGCTCTATTATCTGTTTTAAAGGAGAATATTCAATTGAGGCTTGCCACATGGAATACAAACATCTAATATTTCTTCTATTTACTTCATAATGGTCAGATTCTTTAAATAACTGAGAGATGGGAAGAGTATTTTCAAGTGTTGTAATAACAAGAGTGAGTGTATTTACATCTAATTCTCAAGAGAACTCCACTTACCCGATACTGCCTAATTAATCTTTACAGTTGAGCTGTGAGGGAGACACTGTTTTAATGTGCCTCGATGGATAGATCTCATAAAGGAACACAGAGGATAAATTGTGTTTGCTCCAACTGGCTGGTTTTAGAAGAGGTCTCTGTAGTTGAAATTTTGAAACTTCAGTACTTTTTCTACCTTTTGTGCACAGAAGACTTTGACACCTAGCTTGCTAAATGGCATTCTTTAGAGGCTCTTTGATGATTTTTAAATTTAATATATTCAGATTATGATTTTTTACACTATCTCCTCTTCATCCTCCTCACTTCTCTACCCTCCCAACTCCATGTCACTGCTCACTCTCTCTCTCCTATGTCTTTCTCCTCTG
>NW_022196900.1:10155528-10165186 GCF_008632895.1 Mastomys coucha
CTACAAAATTCCACAAAAACACAGAGCTGGGAACCAAAATATACAAGTAAAAGACGATTAGGACAAGAAACACCCAAACAAATCAATATAAGACCAAAACCAATGAAACAGAACAACAAAACCCCACAAAAATGCCCACCATTGAATTTGTTTTGTGTTGGACACCTACTTTTACCACCCTGAGATGTGCTTAATATACCCGTTATGACTTCATTTGAGAAGACTGCATTTTCCTTTTCAAGCAAATGCCAGTTGAAGATAGCTTCTTGGCTAGAGGTGCCAGCCCCTGTTCACGTCCCTCCTCTCAATGCTGGAACTTTCTCTAGCATGAATCTATGCAGGTTTTATGCATGCCACCACACCCTCTATGAGTTCACATGAACATCTGTCCTGTTCTGTCTGGAAAACATTGTTTTCTTGGAGTCATACATCACCCCTGGCTCTTATAGTCTTCCCATCTCATCTTCTGCATAGTTTCCTGAGCCCAGAGGGGAGGGTATGATGGTTACACCCCAGTTAAGACTGAGTGCTACAATATCTCTCACTCTCTACACATGGTCCAGTTGTGAGTCTCTGTTCATTCCTATCAACTGCAAGAAGTTTCTCTGTTGTTGGCTGAGTGAGGCACTTATCTATGTCCCAGCTTGGTATGGCCACTGGGGATCCCTGGTAGAACATGTTCATGGGTATTTGTGGCTACCACAAAGGGATGGAGCTGGTTAGAATGGAAGGATGAGAAGGTCCACAGTAAAGATCTAAGTTGGGTCTGCCACTCAGGGGCTTTTGAAACAAGGCAAAGGCGTTGGGAACGTTCTGGTGATCCCCACTGTTAAAGGAGCAATATGCTGTTCATTATGCACTGGGATCTTCTAGAGTCCATGTATTTTAGTTAATTTTCCATTGCTGCGAGGAGATACCATGACCAAGGCATGACTAAGAGAAAATAATTTAATTGGGGGCTTATCTACAGTTTCAGGGAATAAGTCTATGACAACCAGGTGAGGAGTATGGTGACAGGCAGTCATGGTGATGGAGCATTAGCCAAGAGCTTTATGAAGTGGGGAATTAAAAAAATGTAATCCATGCTATCACTGACAAGGCACTGGCGGACCTTGTTCTCATCTTGTAAAGACTCTGACCCAGAGTTCCAAAATCTCTCCACCCAGCTCTATAAGTTTCCATGGTGACTTGTTATCACGCCAGCCCCACACTTCTAAATCCTGTGGCTGGCTGGGGTGTCCTGCCCTCATACCTTTTCTCTGGAACTCAGTTGACTTGAATGAAGGAACACACCACACAATCTTAGTTTAGAATGACAAAGCAACATAATTGTTGGGCACAGCAACTAGCACCCTAATAGTAAGCCATTCTAAGTTAAATCCTCTGGTAGCAGATCCCAACGAATCCACTGCATGAACCAGGGGTCTCTGCTACCTACATTTTTGCTCCATCCTCCTTCCCATCCAAAAGTTCATCTCCTCCTCCTGCTTCTGCTGTCCCTCTGTCCAACTTGGAAGTCCCACCTACTCACCCAGTGATTGGTTTCCTTGAATTCTTTATTCATTAGAAGGGTCACAGGAAGTCCTGAGTGCTTGATTCACTCCTTGTCCCAGGCAGTCCCTCTTGGGGAAGTGGAATTAGCATCAAAATACAAAGAGCACCAGGGCTATCCACAACACTTCCCCCTTTCTGATCAATTAAAAGACTTATCTCAAATATAAATTGAGCACAACTATTACCATTTTGTAATTTATAAAGTACAAGATAGACCTAATACCCAGTCCATCATTTTTGTCAATTAAATAGAACACTCTGTCATCTATCCTAACTTAAAAGGCTTATAAATCCATATGTTATATCATGGTTTAGCTTGTATACTATCTGAAAACTATCTTCTCAAATATGTTCTCTCAATGTTAAATAGCCTGAGTTGGCTATGAGACTATAAGTGTCTTTCAACCCCGTCAGAAATCTGAGAATGACCAACATTATCTGAAAATATAGGAAGCCTAACATAGCTTCTAGAACTGAGACAAATTGTAGAGACAGCTGCCTACCTATACAGCCTCAGTGTGTCAGGATTCTGGCCCAGAATATTCTGACAGACCTTGAAAACAGGAATTGTTAAGAACTAGCTTATTTTGTCTTGGTGGAACTAAGCTGTCTTAACCTGTAACTTGTGTTCTCTAAAGAATGGTACAGTTCTGCAGGAGAAAAAGGCAGTTTCTGTCCAGTGGCCTTCTAGCCACAATGTACAACCTCATCTGGAGGTAAGATGCTCAGCTATTTCTTTGAATTTATGAATGGAGAGCTGTTAGGAGATTTGTCTAAAAAACAAGTGAATAAATAACATTAAATGTCACATTCTGTGAGTTTCTGATGTTTTTGAAAACCAATTATCTATGTAAAGTAATCTGGACTGTTGTCCATTAACTACTCTCAGCTATTTCTAATTAAAATATCTGAAAACATCCTAACAATAAACTCAGAGCCATGAATTTGCTGTCTGAACCTTAACTCTCAGGCTTAAATATCTCAGATCAATTTGTAATGACATTTATAGAAGGACTGGGTCCAAGCTTAATACTTTAAAATTTTTCCTATCAGTAGAAGAAATTTATACCAACGAAAGCCTTGATTCTATATCAAAATAGTGTACCAAAATAAGAACTATGACTTCAACTTAGTAACTGTTGTAAAGACTTTTTACCAAAAAAATTTATGGCTATACAATCAATTCTAGCTATTTTCTTCCTGTTCAAATTATGACCATTTCAAATTTCTCCAGAAAGACAACTAGGATAATCACTTCTAGACCCCCAAGTCCAGGGAACTGGGGCAACAATGTCATAACTTCTTTATGTTGAATATGGGCATTGAGATATCTTTGAAGGGGGGGAAGAGTAGGGAAAATGGGGAAGTGGTTGGCCTTAACAATTGTTTGTTGGCCAGTGATTATTATAGTCTGATGCCTGTGTCTTTCCTGGATCTGGCTGAAAGTCTTAGAGATCAGGAGTTCAAGCAGGTCAATTCAGCATGTCTAATGATAAGACTAACCAAGGCTGTATATTCTGTAATACATAAATCTCAAAGCAAAATTTTAGTATCATCAAGATAACATTTTTGTTTGATTCTCTAGAATCTAGTCTTCGTGTGTGTGGGGTCTCCCTTCATCATATCTGATCCGTATAACTCTGGAAGGTGTATAGACACTAACCACCTTTTCTAAGAACACAAAGGCAAAACCTTTCTCCCAAATCAGCATATCCTTCAGTCAGCAACCAGGAAAGTTTGTATCCTGCCCTTTCTTCCAGGGGAATGATAAAACACCAAAAACTATCCACAACAACTTTACATCCTGATCCTAAAATGGCAGGCAGAGAGAGATACACTGGGCCTTCCTCTGGCTGTTGAAACTATAACACCACATCTCTTAATCCTTTCTAAACAGTTCCATTAACTGGGGTCCAAGCATTGAAATATATGAGCCTATGGGAGGGCATTCTTATTCAAACTACTACACCACTCAAAATTCTGGTGTCTTAGTAAAACTGGAGATTCTGTGCCTATTAAGGTAAATGGTGAAAATTCCTATCAATGGGAAAAGGAAGAGTACAATTCAGCTGGGTATCACTGGATACCTATAGATTGATTGGTCATATTAAGGTTGGAAGGTGTGTGTGTGTGTGTGTGTGTGTGTGTGTGTGTGTGTGTGTGTACGTATATATGTATGTATGTATGCATTTCCTTGGTCCTTCATATGAAAGAAAACATAATATTTGTCTTTGGGAGATCTGACTTAATTTGTTTAATATAATGATTTTTCAACTTCATGTATTTTCCTGCAAATGCCAGAATTTCATTCTTCATTTTGGTACTGAACATAGAAAAATAAAAATGCCTGGTGCTAATCAAGATTGGGCTGCAAACCCACATTATTTTATTCAAGACCATGTGGTACGATTCAATGAGTATGAAAAAGCCCTAGGCTGAGTGGAGGGCACATACACTATCTAAAGTAAAATAGACAGTGGGAACAGCAAATATCCCTACCACACACCAGGAGTGCATTAGGCAAGGCCATTACTATAAAACTCAGGAGATAGAGATGTTCTAATTTCTTAGCCAACAGGCTCTTTTCTCTGTGGTTTTTCATTTTCAAATCCAGGCATCTAGAAAATACTGATGGTTGTGGTTTCCAATTTTGAAAGATGCTAGTGTACTGTGGGTGAAGCAGACACAGGGACAGATGCAGGAAGAGGAAGATGGCTAGGGAGGGCACTGATGGCATTCCTATTCCCAGCCCTGCTTGTCTTTAGTCCCAATAGTATAAGTACTACAATCTATTTATTTCTCTAGTTACAAAACCAATCCTCCAAAATACCTTTCCAAGATATTTCTCCTTTGACCATTGGTGATTAAAGTTGGATCTTTTTACTTGTACATGAGGGTGTTGATTGATCCAAATATCTGCCTGCAAAGACAGGAGAGGGTGAAGGAAATGGGGAAGAACCAGGGAGAAGTGTTTGTATTCATCTGCAGAGTACATGGAAGAGGGAATGACTATAATGCATATAGCCCTAAACAGGTAGATGGAAAGAAGAGGGCCCAGAAACAAACAATGGTGGTAAACATCCACACATAAAAGAGAATAGTGGAGTAAGGGATAGAAACAACAAAAAAAGTATGTCTATTTGGAATGGAAGCAGTAATTAATGAAACTTTCATAGAAAGTTGTTGGAAGATTTGTGTGGTATGCTTAGTAGGTATGAACCATAGCCTTTAAAGAAGAGCAACTGGGACCAGTTTTCAGGAGAAAGAGGTGGTCTGGAGTTAGGAGACTTGTTGATAAAGTAGCTCTGATTTGTTATTTTTTAGGCTCTCCATAGATTTCACAGAGGTTCAGTGAGTATCTCCTGTCTTCCATCAAAGGTGGGCCATAGGTGATTAGATCCATCGTTTTCTGGACCTAAAGTCTAAAAGTCACTTTGCCTGGTACTGGGTCATTTTAATCTGTCTTCGGCAAGAGTGAAATAGCTGTTGTCATTACAAGTCCTTTGAAAGCAGATAGTGAGATAGAATTAGGAGTTTATCAAGCATGCTTACCAGATGTTAAATCCTGTGAAATAGGTGATGAAAAGCAAGACAGGGGAAAGAAGGAAGTTGAAATGCAATGTGTGCCCAAACAAATCTCAGCCAATCTGACTGGAAGTGCTAGAATACATATTTCCTATTATTTTCTTCCACAAGGGGGTCAATACACAGACCTTCTGTTTCTCAATAAAAAAAAAAAAAAATTGTGTCCCAACCTATGGTTAGTGTACTTGAAGACGAGATAGCTCTCTTCAGCCAATGGTCCTGAAGCTTGTCTACAGATAATGTAGGTGGTAAGTCCTCTCCTGGGAGATGATCAGAGCCATGCAGCCCTGTGTCTGCATAGATGTACTGAATTATTCACAGAAATCAGAGACTCTGCTGACTCCAGGTCTGTTGCTAGGATCAGAGGTTCCAGTCATGAAGTAGAACAGAAATATGTGGATAATCATGCACAGGAGGCCACAAATCCACAGTAGGCCCCTATGCTTCTTCTTGTACTTCAGAGCAGCATACAAAAGTCAGTCTTTACAATGTTCTAAGACTTTACGATGAACTCGATTTGTCTTGTAGGAAACAATTTTATGTTAAATCAAAGCATAACCAGGAACAGCTTTCTATTACTACAACTAAAGATACCCTTTTAAACAGTTTTAACTTTTCAATCATTTTATTTACTTGTGTGTGTGTGTGTGTGCGCGCGCGCATGCACGCACACGCACACACATGCTTCCCTATGAACTAAATGGTCAGAGGACAGTTTGCAAAAGTTGGTTCTTTTCTGGATTTTAATCCCAAGAACAGAATTCAGGTCGTCAGCCTTGATAGAAAACATTTTTTACCTTCAGAGCCACCCATCTCTACAGCCCCACAAATAATTTTTGTAAAAACTGAGTTTTTTTTTTTTTATAAGTTGAGTTCACTGATATGATGCATCTTTCATTTGAGATGTTTAATTGCAAATGTGCTTTAACATGCCTGCTTTCTTTGGTTTATCCATTCTGTGTGATTTTACTAACTTACCTTCATTTTTCTTTCCTCTCTGAAAGTAACTATATGGATCATTTAGAGGTCTACCCAGTCCTTGACTATCTATCAAAATAAGTGTGTAAGTCTAGGTTTAATATCTGGATTCAGATTTAATGTCTGAGTTACTCTGGTCTCATTATTCCAGTCTCACTTTACTGCTCCTTCCCCCAAGGGAAAAGTGACAAGCATAAATGGGACTGAATTTGCATGATCTTTGTTCTCAGAAAAAGTGCTGTAATGAGCGGGAAAGCACACTAAGGTACTGTGAAGAGGAGTATGGGGAGGAAACCACATTAAGGGGCCAATGGTTTTCATGATAGTTTCCCAAAGCCTTGACTTCTAGATTACCTGGGAACTGGAGTAAGGGAAGTTAATTCATTTGGTGTCCTAAAAATGAGCTGATGTTCATAACATTGATCCAATCTGCTTTCAGCCGTGGGAATAACTATTTGATATTAATACTCTCAGAACTGTCTGCTTATCCATGGAAGCAAATCATTCTTCCTTGAGTTAAATACCGACCTCTCCTTCCTCCCCATCCCTCTCCCTCTCCCTCTCCCCATCCCTCTCCCTCTCCCTCTCCTTCTCCCTCTCCCTTCCTGTCCCCACTCTCTGTGTTATGTGTATATTTTTATGGGTGTGCTTACTTATATGCATGTGCCAATGGCAGGCAAAGATCAATGCCTGTTGCCTTCATCAATCATTGCCTACCTTCATTTTTGCATGGGGTTTCCTTCTAAACCTTGAATCCATTGATTCAGTTTAGCAAGGGTAGCTGGACAGTGAGCTCCTGAGATCCCCTGTCTCCACTTATTGCCAGGATTCCAGGCATATACCACTATGCCTGTCTTTTATGTGAGTGCTGGGGATCTGGTCCACATGTCTGGCATAGCAAGCAGTTACCAATGGTGCCATGCCTTAGTCCTAGTCACTCTTTTAGCATAAAATTAGACTAAGAAGTAATAATGTTTAGTCATTTGTGTTACTTATAAATGTAGGATTAAGCAGAGAGGAAGAAAAGCAGATAACACAGATGCGCTTACCCAGAGTGACGAAACATGTTAATAGTTGTGCTAAGGGGATCTAAAATATATTTTCCAGCTGTGTGAGATGGTAAGATGGTGAGATGTTTACCTGACTATGGCAAGAATTTGTCTATGTGAGTATATATAAAAACCCTATGCTATACTCATTAAATATAGAATAAAACATAAATGCTAATAATAGTAAAAATGATGAATTTTAATAAAAATATATTTTCTAGTAAAATTACTGTCAGGCCCTCACTTGTAGGAGTTACATAGGACAATATGGTAGACAAGTGAATCAGTCCCACAGGGAGAATAAATGTTGAAAATGACTTAAATGTCCTCATTTCCTTTCCCTTTCCTTCAGAAGCACAGCATTTTGTTCAATCATTTTGAGCAACTGCTGATTTTTGTGACAAGCATATCTGACCATCTTAAGTCACCAGCAATCCGACTTTCCATTGCTAAGCTCCCTATGGGTAAAAAGACTAATTTTTTTCCTATTGCTTTCATTCTGCAAAATATCTTGAGAAAATTACAGTAAGGGTTACAATGGGAAGTGGTTGGCAATGTTCCGGCTGTCATTAATCTTATGGTAATCAAACATTTTTAACCTACTTAGCCTCTTAGTCTTCTCTTTCTAGAAATTTTCTTTATACTAAAATTATAACTTTTCACAGGAAATCACAGCGTAAGCGCAAAGCTTCTCAGACTTGCCGAGTTAGATTAGCACTCTCTGAGTGGTAGGACTCGGCTAATGAAACAAATATTTTGACATCTAGAGCAAATCCAAATGGTGAGCAGAGACCCATCTTCCCTATAATCTGGCAAGGATTTTTGAGTCCTAATAAACCCATTAGAGGAGACAGGTGCAATGATGGCAACACGTATTGACTACTTAGTGTCTCACAGGCACTGTGCTAATCTTTATTGTGTCCATTATCTAGTTCAGTCCTCTTTGCAACCAAATAAGAGACTTCTTCCCATTTCACAGATGAAGTGGTATTCTAAAAGTTAAAGGAATTGTCCAAGAACATCGAGAAAGTAAAGAAGATGAAATAAAGGAATTGGAATAATATTGGGCCAAATGTAGCATTTTCACATAAAATATTGGATGAAAATTTTTTTCATATCACTAATTTAATAGTACTTGACATATAGTAGTAAGGTTTTTGCTTTTAGCTTATGAACTTGTACTTTAGTGAAATAATTTATTTTCCATTGTTTCTATTTTGCCATCATTACGAGTCTATGACAGAGAACCCCCCTGTTTATCTCATTAGCTTATGGGTATAAACGTTAGGATAAATAGAGTCAAATTACTATTTCAAAATTATATGATAAACATTTATAGATGGTCTAAGCAGATAAAGTCAAGATATCTTAGTTTCAGATTGTACCACACACTGGGTAGTTGAGAATAACATAGATTTATTTTTCTTTAATTCTAGAGGTTTTAAGTTGAGAAGGAAGGTACTGTCTGGGCCACACTCACTCCAGAACCCTTACAGAGAATATCTTTCTGTGGTTCTTCAGTTCTGGCAGCCCTGCAGACTCCTGACTTGCAGCAGCTTCCCTTGAACCTTCATGTGGCATTCTGCCTGTGTCTTTCCAGATTGCCTCCCCTCTGTGTCTCTGTCCACACTTTTTAGCTATCAGTTGCTTGGTCTAATGGCTCCTATATCTCTCAACCTTACTTCCCCTTGTCTCTGATGTTCAGAATATGACTCAAGTGTTATCAGTTCCGCGGGTGCATTATTCTGCCAAATGAACTCTCCGCTTGTGGCCTTTCCCTTTTGAGTACATCCTGTTCTGCCACTTCCCCTCAGGAGTTAGACTGTCCTTAACAAGGAGTACTGGCTTCTTGTGAAGGATGTATATTACCTTCATCCCCAGCTTCTCCTCTTAGTATATCTCCTTGTATTTCAGTTTCTTCTGAACTATCTTCATTCAATACAATGTGTCCCATTCTCTCACCTCTACATCAGAATACCTACTCTTCCACACTAGAATTTCCTTTATTTTGCTATTCTATGCTTTATTTTTATCTTGGTATGGTCTACTGTTCGTTTAGGTCTCAATTTAAATGTCATTTCCTTTAAGATGTCTCTGCTGATTTCCACCTTTCAACATCTTTTAAAATATGTTACATTTCCTTATATCCTTAAATCATCACTATTTCAGCACCATGATTTTGTTGTAGACTCCTGCTCTCTGTTTTTGACTCCATGTTCTACAGAAAGGAGTTATATCTATCTTATTTACCCTCCCTGGTATAACTCCTGTAGTAGTTTTAGTCCCTATGTGGTAACTGACAAAGTACCTTCTCAATACAGACTGGTGAATGAGCAGAACAAAATATGATAGTTTAGAATCTGTCATCAGGTGAAATGACAAATGCCTACCACTTGAGCCTCATCTGTCCTCTCTATGCCCGTGGCTGACCTTATTATATGGTCAAAGACCTGTGCTCCCTCATGTCAAATCTCTCTCTCTCTCTCTCTCTC
>NW_022196900.1:10165348-10166333 GCF_008632895.1 Mastomys coucha
TCCCTCTCTCTCTCTCTCTCTCTCTCTCTCTCTGTATCTCTCTCTCTCTGTCTCTCTCTCTGTCCCCTCTCTCCTCCCTCCCTTTCTCCTTTCCCCTCTTCCTTTCTCCTTTCCCCAGTTCCAGATCTTCCACTTTTCTTCCTTTTCTGAAATGAATTCCTATGCCTACATTCATCCTACAGATCTCAGTCCAAAGTTCATTCTTCCAGGGAAATCTTTTTACTTTGACCTTCAACCTGCTATGGACATAATGATTTTATGCCTCCAATCTGGGTCAGTCTCCATGCCAGGCTAGAGTTTATGCTACAGTACCAAGGGTTGGCAAGTGTATTGATTACTTATCTGTTGCTATGACAAAATATCTGGCAGGAAAAAGGAAACCCTTAAAAGAGGTAAGATTTATTTTGGCTCATGATTGCAGTCCATTATCAGAGAGGATTCATCAGAATAGCTCAGTTCAAGGTTGCTGAAGTATTGGAATCATTTTTCACAACATGGCAGATGGGGAAAGCATGAGCATCTCTGTACAATGGGGAACAGAAACTGTAGTGCTTTCAATAGTAATGGCCTCCATAGACTCAAGGGTTTGAATGCTTAGCCCCTAGGGAACAGCATTACTAGGAGTGGGTGTGGCATTGTCGGAGGAAGTGTGTCTCTGGTGGAGGAGAGCTTTGAGTCTCAAATGTGGTAAAGGTAGGTATCTTTCTGCTGCCTGCTGACCAAGACCTAGAACTCTCATCTACCTGTCCAGCAGTATCATGGCTGCCTGAATGCCACCTTGTTTCCTACTATGACAATAATAGACTAAACTGTAAGCCAGCCCCAATTAAACATTTCCTTTATAAAAATTTCCATGGTCATTGTGTCTTTTCACAGCAATAGAAATCCTAACTAAAATGGATTATAAACAGAGTATGATTCTCAAAGACATGATGTTAGTGACCTCTGCTAGTGACACCCTCATTTTAAAGGTCTCCCAGCCTCC
>NW_022196900.1:10166343-10183180 GCF_008632895.1 Mastomys coucha
AAAAAACAGCCAGGGAACAAGCATTCAACATGTGAGCCTGGGGGAGACTTTTCAGATTTAATCTCTAACAGCTGGACAACTTCCTATGAACACTTTAGTCACCGACAGCTCTCAACATGTCAATTAATTTCAGTAGTTTTGATTGCTTAGCAAATGAGCAGCTGTTGTCATATGATTTGTTTTCTTTCCCCATTTTGGTCCTCTGTAGCACTATAGGATAGAGTTTATTCTTGTTTTCCATGGCTCTTTTTGTTTGTGCCTGTTATTAGGACTGTTTCCTCTCCAAATTGTCTTTTTGAGGCTTCTTCCCCTTTATCCATTGCCATCCCGATTGTATTCAGTCTCATCTCTCCCAGGCTGCTCTCTCCTCCTCCTCTCTCTCCTTTCCCTCCTTCTCCTCCTATTTTCTTCTCTGTTTCCTTCCTTCCTTTCTTCTTTCCTTCCTTTCTCTGCTTTACTTTCTTTTGCCTCAGTCTTCCCCCTTCCCTTCATCTGCCTTCTTCTCTGTCCTATTTAATTCTCAAAGTAACTAGTTGGCCTATGATTGCACTTCCTTCATAAAAGCCAGATCTTTAAGACCCCTATAATCATGAAGGACAGGGGAGGAAGAAGGAGGGGAAGCCATCAGTTCTGAATGAGTTGCAATTTGGTGAGGATTACAATTGTGCTTCCATTCAGATTATAGATGGAAATGTTGAACAGGATTACAGTAAGTGGGGAAGCCTGGTACTGTCTAAAACATCCTGCCAAATTAACAGTGATCCATTAATCAACACAGTCATTATTAATATACCATCACTATGCCCGTGTGGAAAATGTGAACAGTAATGTAATCACCGGGGGATCTTGAAACCTAGATTAATATTTCAGATAGATCTCTTCATTCATTTATTTGCCCAATTGACTGGTCGCTTAATTTGTAGCCCTGACATTTTTCACTGAATATTTTGGTTGTAGCATCTGTAATGGGGCTTTGAAATTTTAGAATGTCAGCCCTCTGCCCACTCATAAGGCAGTAATTAGCTTCCTGTCTCTTCTGATGCAACTGGAAAACATTCCATCACCACCAACCAATTTTGCACTTGACCCCAGGTCTATGTGCTTTAGCTTTAGAATTGCTATTCATCAACTCAGCTGACATCTATGTGCATCGCCACAGCAGCTGCTTCATCTTCATTGCTTGAATGAAGTGAAGCCAGTGAATCACTCCTCACTAGATTATCCACAATGCTCTATCATCTAAGAAGGGGCAGTCAAGGTTCCAACACAGACAACTGACTAAGAGGCTGAAAGTCCTTCCTGCTGTTTCTTCTCTGCTTCCTCAGCTGAACTGTTTTTCTGTTCCTAGATCTACTGTAACAGCTCACTTAAAAATCCAAGTTTTATGTAGAGCAGGAAAGATGGGTCTGTAGACAATATGTTTACTGAGCTTGCATGGGGCCTGGGTTAGATCCCCACTACCCATGTGAAAAGCTGGCATGTCACATCCTATAACCAGGCAGGACTCCCAGTGGAAAAATAAGGACACCAAGCCACCCACAAAAGCTTCCACCTAAAATTTGTCCTGCCTACAAAAAGTGGAGGGACAAAGATGGAACACAGACTGAAGGAATGTCCAGTCAATGACTTGAGATTTATCCCATAGGCAGGAACCAACTGTTGATACTATTAATGACACTTTGTTATGCTTACAGACAGGAGCCTAGCATAACTGTCCTCTGATAGGCTTTATCCAGCAGCTGACCAAAAAAGATGCAGAGACCCACAGCCAAACATTAGATAGAGCTCTCAAAGCCTTGTGGAAAGAATTGGGGGAAGGATTGAGGAACCAAGAGGGATAGGAACTCCACAAGAAGTCCAATAGAATCAACTAACTTAGACCCTTGGGGGCTCCCAGAAACTGAGCACACCCCACCTCCACACATATGTAGCAGATGTGCAGCTTGGTCTTCACGCATTCCCCCAACAAATGTTGCCTGCCTGTGGATCCTGTTCTCCTAACTGGACTGTCTTGTCTGGCCTCAATGGGAGAGGATGTACCTAGTCCTGTAGTGACTTGAGGTGCCAGGTAAGTTGGTACCCAAGTATCCTCCTCAGAGGTGAAGGGAAGGCAGGGAAGGGAAAGGGTCATGTGATGAGGGGGACTGGGATGGGGGCTGCAAATGGGATGTAAAGTGAATTGATGAATAAATTAATGTGGAAAATAGCTGGGTATGCTGGAAGATATTTATAACCCTGGAGATAGAGAGAGGGGCAGATCCCTGGGTCTTGATAGTCAACCAGAGTAGCCAAATCAGTAAGTCTCAGGACAATGATAAACTGTTTCTAAAACGATGGTGGATAGCATCTGAAGATTGACACCTAAGGTTGACTCTGGCCTCTAAACACACATACATGCTCACCCCCTTTCCTCCCACACTGACAGGAAAACCAAACCTGGAATTTTTCTGAACATGATAGGGTTCACCTCGGTCACTCTCTCTCAACATTTCGTCCATGGTAACCACCAAATCCTGTCATTTCTACATAGTAAATCCAATCTCCATCTCTCCTGCTCTCTTTTATCTAGATTGTCATCTTTCATGTAAACTGTGACAGGATGACCTAGCCACCTCTCTTCCTCCTGCCCAGACTCCTGCCTGAGAGTATCCATTACAGTCTAGATTATATATCAGCTCAGGCTGCAGCCTGTGTAATGACTTCCACTGGTTCACTATCACCTACAGTCTAACCGAGATAGTTGATTTGATTCCAGTCTTCTGCTGTAGTCTATGCTTTCCCTGGTTCTCTGTGATACCTCTGTCCCTCTCATTCTCCAACTATGTGTTTTTATATTTGCTGGTATTCACTCACTACCCACCTTTCTCCCAAATACTCAAAAGTTTGTTTAAATACACCAGTTTTCTGAGACACAACCACTGCACCAAACACATCCAGAATTGGCCAGTCTTTCCTTTATGGTTTTATATTTTAGAAAGGTACATTAGATGAGAAATTATGGAACCTGTGTCAAAGTCTGTTCTAATTAATTTATGTGTGCTATCTGTTTTAAGAGTAACTATGTACAGCCAGGAAACCATTTTGGTCCATAGGCCCTGAATTGCCACTTAAGTGTCACAGGAATTTACAACCAACTCTATAGGCCTCCCTCTCATCAAACTACATCCCCATTTCTATTTTTTTTCTAATTTCACCTCACTAAAGACCTTCCAACAGTCTTCAGTCTCCCTTGGTCCTCAAGACAATATAAGAGAGCCCCACCCTCTTTTCTAGTAAGTGGTAGCATCAAGCTTGTAAGGCACCAGACTCTGAGCGAGGTATCTCAAGAATGTAGCCTGAGTTTGTGTAGCTCTTTATCCTTTACATAAACCTTGCAATTATCCATCCTGCAATTGTTATCTTGTGCTCAGTTTTTCAGGATCAATATCTCCTCTTTGATCAAGTTCTTCAATCGATAGGGTAGGTCTTCTGACTTAATTTCTTTTCCTAGGTTTTATTTTAGCAACAACTGAGCTAATTGGGACTCTCCACTGTCTCTATGCTATTTCCAGGAGCTCCCTGGTATCTTTAGGTAGAATCATTAGAAGTAATTAATTATTATTTGCCTGAATGGTATATTTCTGACCACTATCCCATGTACTTCCTCTGAAGTCCCATGTTTGGATATCTCCTGAGACAAGAATAAGCTTTTCCAGGTATGTGGATTTGGCTTCTCAGTTATGGCCTTCTCTGGCATTGTCATGATAGTTTCTTTGTGAATGAGCATAATTCATGCACTTATTTGACTTACAATCTTTTTAAAAAGATAACCTTACTACAATTGTATACTGTATAGCCTATACATAAAAACTGTATCTTCTGCAGATGAGTACTACCTCTGAAATATTAAATAATGTTCTCAGGTTCACAGGGTCAGTCAAGGGTGGAAAAAAGACTCAGTTTGGTGTCAGTATGATTCCCAATATTAAGGTCTATTTCTCCAAGTTAGAGAAAGAAACTCTTGAGATGAATAGAGAGGAATTTCTCGGTCACAAAGAAGTTTGAGTTCACAATAAGTACTTAATCAATACTTTTTTGCTTTTGATGTTAGCTCAGTATTACTACAGAAGTGTTTTTTATTGATTGTGGTCAAGACAATTGTAGAGTTATGAAGTAGAACAACCTTTCCTAAAATGAATGAACATGGAATGCCTTGTAGTTTTATGATCATGGGATGCCAAAAATGACAGATGCACATGTAAAAATAATTTCTTAAGCACAGAGAAAGGCCAATGCTCGTTTGAACCATTTTCTTCATGTAGATGAGAGTATCTGAATATGTAAAACTAGTATAAATTCTGTGAGAACATTAGTATACTCAAATATTCAAGTATTCGAGCTAACCTAGATGTCACAACAAGCACTAAGTCAGCAAATAGGCTAGCACATTCTGTGAAGGAAATGGCATGCTTCCAGCATCAGGAGAGAGGCTGGGTGTCAGAGAGGACCAAGCTGGCTTTCTGGAGGACAGTATCATATTCAATGTGGGGGGATGCCCAGAACAGTAATTATTCAATAATCTAGCCTCTGAGTTGAATAGCATTGCATACTGCATCTAGAAGTTGGTATGTAAATGAGTAAGGATACAACTTAATGATCCTGTGTGCATGAAGAAATTTGATCTGACTTGGTACATAGACAGCTGTGGTAAAATAATTCTATGTACTGTGTATCCTGTGAAAAACAGTCTTAACCAACTGAACAAGTAAACAATTGAAGTATACATTGTTAGCATCACAGTGGATATTAGCATTATTTCCACAGGCATGCATGTTTCCTAGTAAGCGTTTGGTGTAGCTCAGGGATGACATCTGAGTTAGCACATGTACTGTTTATTCACATATAATGGAACCCTTTGCCATCTTAGTGAATATGACTTTTAAAACACTAATGTATAACATTTTCATGAATATGTCAGCTTAAGTTTTCCCTGTTGCTTTGATTAAACAACAGCAAAACCAACTACTGTAGAAAGGGTTTATTTCAATACACAGTTCCATGTGATTTTTAAATTTATTTGCATTTTGTATGGTTTTTGTGGCTACATGTATATCTGTGTGAGATTGCTGGATCCCCCTGGAACTTGATTTATAGAAAATTATGAGCTGCTATGTGAGTGCTTGTATTGAACTTGGGTTCTTTGGAAGAGTAACCAGTGTTCTTAACCACTGAGCTATCTCTACAGCATTGTAGTTCCATGCTATTGTCAATCATATCAAGTAAGGCTCTATGGCAGAGAGTTGAGAGAGTTTTACATGAGAGCAGTGAATGTATGCTTGCTTACTTTCATCTCTACTCTTATAAAGTTCAGGACCCACTATTCATGGAATGGTGTCACTCATAGTAAGTGAGTATTCACACTTCAAACTGACACACACACACACACACACACACACACACACACACACACACACATTGCACCAAACTGATGTAGATTCACAGAGAGTTCCTCCCCAGGCAATTCCAGATTGTAACAAGTTTACATGAGAGAGGCTTAAGTTTGAGCTCCTCTCAGGCATACCTATAGGACTTGTTAAACCGTAGTCATGAACTCCGCCAGAGTTTCTTACTCAGTACATACTGGATCTTAAGTGATACTTCCAACGAGCTTGCAGGTAAGGCTTCTCTGTTGGTTCAAGGACATTCTAAGAACAATTCCTAAAAGTACATGTCACACCTACATATGTTATCTGAATGAGCTGATAAATATTTAAATGAATATAAATCAGATTTAAGGGAGCTGATGTGATATTTTAGGGTCACGTGTACCATCTCAACAAGTGTCATGTCATCCACACAAACACATGTTACAGATACACATATCGTTTAAAGGATGTAAGAAGAATACAGTTGGATTTGTGTTATATCTCAATGCGTCCATAAACATATGAAATATCATGGGAAGTTGTAAGGAACAAATGAGCATTAGTATCATTTGAGTACATTCAACCTTTAGAAACAGTTATGTACTTTACACTTAACAGCATTTGCTGTCTGTGTGTAAATATTCATGTAAATGCATATGTATGTATATGAATAATCCTCGTACATTGTGAAAATTGCAAATGGTAGTGCCCTGGAACAAAAGTATACTGAGAATTATGGCTATTTTAGAAACATAAACAACCCAGAGTAGGGTGTGTGTGTGTGTGTGTGTGTGTGTGTGTGTGTGTGTGTGTGTGTGTGTGTTGGGAGGGAAACATGTGAGGTTTGTTTTAAAAGCTGATGAAGAATTCTGCAATATGACAGGAAGAAATGTGTGGGAGAGGTATTTTTTTCTTACATTTTTTTATTAGATATTGTCTTTATTTACATGTTATATGATTTCTCCTTTCCCAGTTTCCCCTCTAAAAAGAAAAGAAAGAAAACAAAAACAAAAACAAAAAACAAAACAAAACAAAACAAAACCCCAAACCCAACAAGAACAAACCCCTGTTGCCTCCCTCTTCCCCTGCTTGCCACCCCACCCTCTCCCACTTATTGGCCCTGGCATTCCCCTACACTGGGGCACAGAACCTTCACAGGGCCAAGGACCTGGGAGAGGTATTTTTAAGGGAAACTAGCACAGGCAAATTTTAACAAATAAGCTAGCTTGGCAATGTTGGGGAACTCCATGTAGCTGGAGATTTCAAGAATGGAAAATATCACATAGGAGCAAGAGACAGAAGGAGGGAGAGTTGCGTAGCTGTGTGCCTCTCCTGTAATAGTGGGTCACTTTAACAGTAGGGAAAGCCGTTTAGTTTAAATGACTTCCAGAATCCTGTGTAGATTGACCCAGAGGAACCATTTGGAATCACAGAGTTCTGTGGTCCACCCAGCCCAAGCCACCAGGTAAGTTGGTGGCCCTGGTCCATTCAGCTGAAACTGGAAACATATAAAAAATTAAAAGTCTCTTCTGCTGCTACTTGAGGGGTTGAAGCCTGTCCTTGGAATGCTTGCTGTGTTCTCAGGCTCTGGCTTAGTCCTAGGTTAAAATCCCCATTACCATACTAACTAGTGATTTGACCTTGACAATGTTATACAATTGCTTTCAGTCTTACTTTCCTAGGAAACAGTCTGATATGATCCTCCATGTATAGAACTCTTTTTCTTTCTTTTTTTTCCTTTTTTTTTTTTTGCATGTATACAAGGCATGGGAAATTCTTACAATACCCAGTACAGAATAACTGGTAAAAAACTACCCAACTGACCCAGTTACACAACTCCAGACCCTATGACAATTATGGTAAGAAACAACATTGAATGAAATTTCTTCTAAATTCCCTCCCTGCCCAGCATCCTTTGTGTCTGTGACTCCCCCTCTCTTTCTCTTTTTTTCCCCTGTGATTCTGTAATGAGCTACTCACTAGGTATTTATGATCTACGAATGACTGGGAAAAGGGTTTTGTTTTCTCATTTCTGGCATACATTGTACAATCAAGAGAAAATAATTCCAATGAAAATATTACTTGACATAAAATGCAAATGCACTAAAAAATAACTCCCTAGCAAGGAGCCTTTTTCTCTCCTGGAGGCGAGAAGGGAGCTTAGCAGCAGGGAATCCAATGGAACCTTCCTCTAACCACTCACAATAAATAGTTCCTACATTCACTTGCTGGGGCTGCTGATTACTTTCTTCCTCAGCATATTGCAGTAAAAATGAGGGGAAAGTTACAAGTTGGGGTTGATTTTGCCTCTCGCTTTTATCAGACCTGGTCGGAGAGACTCCTTGCACCTTTTCAAGAGCCACATGTGCATGAGATTTTTCATTTGTTCAGTCTCTAAAAACATAAAGTTGACCAAAAGTGAGTTATGAATACGGTCCCTCATTGAGGTTAAAAGGCCGCTGAATGGAAAGAAGGTCTGATTCAAAGCATTTGTGAGATGTGAGAAGGTGAAGGATCTTACCTCTGGGGATGCCCTGGCTGTGGCTCTTTTGCAATGCAAAGCCGCCTTTATCTCCATGGCAGACAATCTAATGAGACCAGGTGGATTAAAGGCCAGACAAGGGGAAGAATAAAAATTAGGTTTTAACCCTAGTTACTTTTTACTGTTTCTGAAAAATATTCTGAGCTATCCACCTCTGTAGAAATCTGTTATATATGAGATAAACTTAAAGGCTAAGTCTCAGAAATTGTTTACTTTTTATTTTGTAAGTGTGTATGTGTGTGTGTGTGTGTGTGTGTGTGTGTGTGTGTGTGTGTAATGATCATAGTTCACATTTATTATGCACTTTTGGCAACCATATATTTTTCCAGGCACTTTACCATTTCATCTTCATAGTTAAAAACCCTTAATTAGGGTCATCACTTCCCGGACGTGTAGCTGATAGCCGTAATTTGTAATGTGAAGTAAGTCACCCAAAGTCAGACAGCTCTACGGATCAACTTTGAATGCAGGTCTGTCTCACCTCCAAACTCAAGCTTGGATTCGCCCAACATTATTTTTGAGGGAAAAAAATGGTATGCAAGTAAAATAAACTGTAATACAAGCATTGCTGCTTGTATTCAAGAGTGCTGCTGGAGCTTTATGCATTTCTTTATGATCTTCCTTTGTGCTATGATCTGCCAGTGACTCTTACCTTCTGTGTGGTAAGGGATTGTGCTAGCAGTCCTGAAAGCTTTTGAGGACTTGCCAAACTTAGGAAGTCACTAAAGAAAAAAGAGAAAATAAGGGTCTAGAGAGGTGGCTCTGGGGTTAAAAGCATTTGTCACTCTCTCAGAGGATCAGGGTGTGATTTTTGCACACATATAACTGCTCAAAACATTCTGTAACTCTAGCTCTAAATATTCAATGCCCTCTTATGGCTTCCAAGGGCTCTGTGTGCTCACAGACACACACACATACACACATACAGAGCACATTTACATATGCAGACAAAACATTACATACACAAAAATTAACCTTAAAAATTAGATATAATCTTAAAAATTAAGAAAATGGGTAAGACACAATGGCATGTGCCTTTAATTCCAGCAATTGAGACACTGATGCAGGTGGATTGCTATGAGTTCAAGGCCAGTTGAGTCCCAGTGTACACAGTGAATCCCAGTGTAACCAGAACTACATAGTGAGACCCTGTATCAACCCCAATCCTAAAATATATAAATCCTAAAATATATAAAATAAGCAAATAATTGATAGACAGGAAATAGCTAGGCATGTAGACTTTGGTGGCTTGAATAGGTATGGTCTACATAGATTCATGTGTTTGAGTGCTTGGCCATAGAGAGTGGCACTATTAGGAGGTGTGGCCTTATTGGAGGAGATATGGCCTTGATTAAAAAAAAGAAATATGTCCCTGTGTGCTCAAGCTATGTCCAGTGTGGAAGACAGTCCCTTTCTGCTGCCTGTGGATCAAGATGTAGAACTCTCATCTTCTTCTCCAGCACTGTGTCTGCACGGACACTTCCATGCTTTCTGCCATGATGATAAGAACCTCTGAAACTGTTACCCAGCCCCAATCAAACGTTTGCCTTTATAAGAGTTCATGGTGTCTCCGCACAGCAACGAACCCCTAACTAAGACAGAGTCCTATATTTCTGGCACTTGGGAGGCTACGTATTCTAGGCCATCCCAGGCTATGAAAGTACCACGTAGTCCTGAGAGCTACCATGTGAGATCCTGTCTCAAAACACTATAAAAGGATGCAGGGAGGAATGTTGTAGACATGGCTAAGTAGATAAGAGTCCACATTGCTCTTGCAGAAGACCAAAATTTGGTTCCCACTATCACATTTGGTGACTCTCAACTGGCTGTAACTCCAGCCCCAGGGAATCCTAGAATCCTATGACCTCTCCTGTTTTTCATGGGTACCTCAGATCACATATGCACAGATACACACACACACACATATATAGTTAAAACAAAAAATGAATACTTTTTTTCAAAAAGTAAAAGAATGGAAAGACATTAAGACAAGTTAATTCTTCACTGATTATTTATATAACATCATGTATTTTCCTATTGAAATATAATTTGAGTGCCCTTGGTTTTTACTACTTCATGAACACACTCATTATTTAGGATTTTAATAGCAAATATTTTCTAAGAAAGTCACTCCCCTCCTGAAAATATCAGTGTGTCTTCTGTAAGTGGTGCTGAATCTTTGAGGCCATCTGTCATCTTTTTTTTTTTTTTTTTTTTTTTTTTTTTTTTTTTTTTATCTAGCTGCAGTTTCTGAACTGTGCATGACATATTTGACAGATTTGAAAATAACTTAGATTATTTAAAAGGAAAAAGGGAAAGGAAAATAAAGAATAACAAATGGTTAATGCACATAATTGCTTCCCCAGTTTCTTATTGTATGATTTAACCAATACTTGCTCAGATGTTTGATTAAATGGAATAAAAGGAAATATGGAAAAGTAAATATTATGATCCTTTTGACATTAACAGCTTAAACTTCATGAAACTGGGACCTCTTAAAGCCAAATTCCCCCTATATTCTTCATTACTGAACCAAAAGGTGACACACATAAGAACTATTTGCTGATGACATTATACTGATCTTATTTGGGCAACCCTGTTGTTGAGATCTCATAGGTGTAACATCCCTATCCTGTCTAGAAGACATTATCTATTAGCAGGTGTCCTGGTCCTCTGATTGTTACATCCTTTCTGTACTCTCTTCTACAATGTTCCTCAACCATTAGGTATTGCTACACACACTCATCTACTCCAGTCACATCTAAAATATCAGGGATAAAATCCTGATAAAGGATAGAGGCAATAAGACCCTAAAAGGAGTTCTGTGCCTCCTGGATTTCAGACTAGTCGCTGGTATCTCCTAATTCAGACGTGTTCCAGATTAGTCTTTCTAATCGTCAACACGGCCTCATAATTAGGCATAAAGGTACCCCAAGAAATAATTCGTAAATGGTTAAGATTGGGCATTGTCTCCTGGCCGACACAATGTTTCTAACCTATCCTGGTTTATTACCAAGCTTCCCATAACTTGTAATTTCTCTCTAGGATCCTGTCTTGTTAGAGCTAGCAACAGAGGTCGAGTACATTCTTTAGGGCAATAGATAGTTTAATGTTTTACGTACTAGAGAGTAATCGAAGGGCTTCCACTCAAAGACATTAGCTAGAAGTGTTAGGTCAGGTCAGAACTCCCCACTGCCTGCCCCGGGCTAGAACCAGAGAACTAGCAGGAAATGCTAGATTGAAATCTCCTGGTCATTGCCTCTAGCAGAACCAGAGAATTAGCCTAGGAATATCAAAATACCTCAACAGGGAGGGCTCCAGTCTTCTTCCTCTTGCTTCACACCTAGCTACTAGACCCTGTTGACCTTGGTGTGGGAGTCACCTGCCTATGTGACTTCAGTTTTGTGTCCCCTGCTGTAACCCCCACCTGCCTACATGACTCTTGACATCAAGCCCTGCTTGCTGTATAGTACTTAAGCCTGCTTTTCACTTCATATACTAGAAGGACTGGGAGAAGAAGAAGGACTTGGACTCACATACAAGACTAACACTAGAACTTAGGTGGGCTAGGACTCAGATTCATGCAATCCGCATTCCCCCAGGCCCAGAGCGCTTGGGCCCGGGGGATGCAGTACCAGTCCAGAGTAGATAGCTGCTGCTTTAGACCCAGTATGTTTCAGATAACCTCAGAGGTACCTCAACTGTTGAGCTGCCAGATTTACCATCCCTCTTTTACAATGACTGTAAAAGTCTGATGCCATTTCTAAGAAATACATTTAGATCCTATACTTCACGTGTCGTCTCTGCCATCATTTCTTCGCCTACACCTTGTTGACCTGACTAGGACCCCCGTTTCTCCCGTGGGTTGAGGGAGGCCCAGATCGGCCGGCCCGCGGCAAGGCATAGAGGTTGCATAGTAGATATACTGATTGAGGTTGGGTACCCTATGGTCACTTACTCTCAGCAGTTTGAATAGCCGTAGATCTCCGTTGTAAAAATGGCTTCTTTTATGAGGGATGAGAGCTACATTTATCTATGGATGTAAGGACAAGTATTTAGAATACAGTTAAAAATTATATTGGCTTAGGAAAATGGAAGTAGGTTCCTCTCTAGTTAATCGGCCAATGTGATAGGAAAATTTTCACAAGGCCCCATACTTAGATGAAGAGCTATAGTGGCTATTGAAAGAGAGAAAAATTCAATCTTCTCGGGTTCAAGTCCCCTGAAAAATGATCAATTCTCAAGTGGTCAGACCTAAACATATGTATACTAAATCATCGAGGATATGGTGTGTGTGTGTGTGTGTGTGTGTGTGTGTGCGCGCGTGTGGGTGTGCATGTGCATGAGAATACATATGCATGTATGTTTAATGTTGGAAGGCTTTCTGTCATGGTGATCAAATTTAATGACTTCTTTTAATAGTTAAGCCTTTTCACTGTGTATAAAATTTGCTACCTTAGGTTCTTAAAGCATTCTTCTATTTATATTGTAAAAGAATGTGATTGGCTTACATTTAAGTCTTTTTAGATTAACTTGATTCATTTTTAGTGTATGATATATGCTGTAATCTGATTTTAATATTCCTGTGCTTTTTCCAAAGTTGCCTTTGGGAAAGGCATTGCTAGAGGATCTGTTGCTGTTGCACTGCCAGCTCAGCCATGCCCAGGTGTCTTTATACACATGTGTCCATGTTTTGAAGAAATACTTTAGGAAGAGAAGCATACGCCATCCCTGCAGCTACCATTAACCAACGACTTAGGTTGGGCTAAGCAGTATGATAAATTCTTAAGTCTTTATTAAGCCTCAAATAATCCTGTTAAATTTGCTGGGTACTATTCACCCACCCATTTTACTGATGGTAAATCAAACCACAAATGAATCATAATTATTAACCCTATGCAAATTGTTTAAGGACAGTAAATGATCTTTATGTTCCAGATACATTTATTTTGCAAAGCATAATTTTGGTTTTAGAGACCACAATGTATCCGTAAATCAGAATTTTAAAAAATATTTTTATCCTTTGATGTTTATTTCAAATATATTTTCAGTTGAGAAATAGATAATAGTATATTTTCTACTGCTCTCTGTTCGTCTGTGCTGCCTAGGAAACCCCATTAGGGAGTACTTTACCAGTTCTTACACCACTAGCAAAGATTAATGAGTTCATTGAACTGGGTTCACAGAAGCAGTTCTCTGATATAAACTCATGCACAGAATGAAGCCAAAGAACTTGTGATTAATAGTAGCTGTGTTACCTGGATATGTGTTTATCCTGTGTGAAGGATCACGTAGTTGCTGTTCTAGACTTTCTCTGTAGTTTCTGGTTTCTGGTAGAAATAGGTTCTATAAATCAATCTTAATATAGTAATATTTTTCACACAAAGTCTGTATCAGTCAGTTATTAGGCTAATTTAAAACATCTTCTAATTTTAATGTACTCTAACACATGTACATATTATATGTCTTATAATATATATCCTACTACTCAACAATAGTCATTTTTAACAGTTAGGAGTATATTCTGACAATTTAAAATATGGTATGTGTATCTGCTTATTTTTGTTTATCTGTTTTTTGGTTTTTTTTTTTTTTTTTTAATTTTTGGCATGTCACTCAAATGCCATAGTATGCTATGGAAGTCAGAAGACAACTTGCAAGACTTGTTTCTTTCCTTCCACTGTGTATGTTTCAGGTATAAAACTCCTGTTATTGGCTTAGTGGAAAATATATTTATTGTCTAAGCTATCATCTTGGCCCTTACAATGTGGTTTTGAGTATTATTACCTTATATTTTAAAAACTTCTTTTTAAAAGAAAATCAAGATTAACTATCTGCATAGGATATCTGTCAGTAAGTAGTTTGTGCTACATTATTTTCAAAGTTACTTTGACTTTTTGGCAGATATCAGTGATCACACATACCAGATTGCCTTGGGGTAAGAAAGAGATGTTTAACAATTATCAATTATGTTCAACAATTCTCCCAGCAAACACACTGAGCTGAGGAAGATTTAATATACACACCTGTTTTGTTGTAACACAAATAATACAAGCAAGTCTTATTCAAATATTGTCTAGAAGAAAAATGTAATATGATAATTCAGGGTATAAGTCACAAGAAAGTTCAGAAAATATAGCAGTTTCTTGGAAACTAGGAAGGACAAGATTTTCCTCTGGGCTTCATTTGGATTTAAAATTTTGTGGCATAATTGAGTAAGAGTTTATCTCATTCAAAATTAAAGAATTAAGAATGAAAATAACAAGATAACAGGTTTCCTTAGCTTTCAGCATGTCAAGGACTAAACACTGATATAAAATGCACTGCACTAAGAGTTATTAAAATGTAAACAACTATTAGAAGGTAATATAGTAATAGCTAAGAAAGTTAAGTGGCTTCTATCCTGTTACTTGGAAAATTCCTTCTCTAATTATACACTCTAAACTATTTTAAAAATATACATGCTCAATTGTTATGTTGTTGCAATGACTAAAGTTGGATACTTCCTCTCCATCATGACTAGGCTCTTTCATTGGCTGTGTTCTAAGCAGATCATTAAATCTAATAAGACTGTTAAAATGATTGAAGTAAAGATACAGGCACAGAAACTCAGCACTCTCTGGGACACTAAGATGCAGCGTGATTCCTGGACTTACTATGCTTCAGTAATTTCTGGAAGAGTAACAAGAAGTTATTGCTGGTGTTTACATCAGAAGGGTGGGCTGTAGTTTGAAGTAAGGGAAGATGGGGAAACAGACTTTTTCTTTTAGACAAACATGATCTGATATTGCTTCTATAATTAAAAATGTATCTAACACGGGGTCATTTCTTGTATTGGCATAACTGTTGATCTAATGCAATGTTTTGGAAATAATCTTGTGGAGATAGATATGCATACCAAGCATTGCTTTTCAGATAGAATTTTATAATTTATTAGTAATTACTATTATACCTGATTAATTTTAAAGAATTAGGAGTGCTATAAATGATCAACCACACAAAAGATAGATCAAATAAATTATAGCACACAATTTAAAATCATCTTGTGATAGAACATTCCCAGTAAATTATTAGATGATGGCCCTTAAAGGAATGAAATATATTGAAACAAGGCAGGAAGAAGTAAATAAATGATTGGTCCTACCCACCCCTGATGAACTATTGACTGCTGCTGCTGAACTGATTGATTCTGGAGAAGGAGAAGGACACTCACTTTCTTCAGTTGTGTTCTTACTGAGACACCCACCAGGATCTAGCAAATAGTTCTAAACCTATGGATACACAGATGAAAATGGTTAGACCCCAAACTCCATAGTTCTCAAGGCATCAAGAACATAGTGAATGTGGAAAGAGGAATGTAGGGAGAGGAGGAATAACAAAAGTAGGGAGAAGATCCAGAAGTGATTATAATAATATGAATGCATTTACACATGTATGAAATTATCAAACTCAATACAAGAATTTTTTAAAAATCTATTTCCTATTTGCTCTCTAAAGAGCAGTATTTATTAAGATTAAAAGAAAAGTAGTTTGGGTTTTTGAGCTGGCTTGGATCTGTATGGTGGAAAGAGAAAACCAAACTAGTTCCAGCAAGTTGTCCTCTGACCTTCACACATGGTGATGCGTGCGTGCACACGCGCACACACACACACACTAAATAAATAAATAATTTATTTAAAATTAAAACCTAAGAAGATATTTCTGCTTAAGGTAGTCAATCTCCACTTAACATACTTATAGTACTCCATCCCACATTTTTTTGGTGAATTTCTGCTTCATAATTCAATATTTTAACACAATTTTGAAGGGGTGCAGTAGAACCCTATATAATTGATTTACTCAATTTGTTTATTTATCAATTAACTACTTTAATAAAAATATTTTAGTGAAGCATTTGAAAGTATTTTTCTGATGAATTCACACTTGTATACCTAAACAGACTTAAACAATACAACATTTTCTATGATTTGAAAAGATTTTGTTGGGACTATAGCCTGGTATTTTGTAAATATTTGCTTCATTTTGGTGAAACAGACAAACTCTAGAGCACTTGTGGTGCGCTGCTTTGTGAAAATGTCAGATACCGTGTGGTGAAACTATAATGGCATTGGTATCCTATAAAACACATTATTGTCTGAGTCTCCCTGGTCACAGAGCAATGACTGAATTGCTCTCTGCTTGACATAATGGAACAGTATCAATCTGAGATAGCCATTAGCCCAACCCACCACTGAGAACCAGGAAGGTAGAGTGCAACAAACATTAGAACATCTTTGCTGTAGAGTGAATAGAATTCAATCTCTCAAATATCAATATTTTAAAATAAATACTTTACTTCATTCTTACAACCTCCTACTCCACCCCCAAAATGTGCTTTATTTAAACAAATTAAAGCTCTGAGGATCAGCCAACATTTTTTGCATATATAATGTATATATGTATGTAATATATACCTTACCTATGTATATTATATATTCATAGTTTATATATTTAATATATACATACACATATACATATATACTTTATGAGAAGATATATATACCAATTGATTAACATATTTAAAGGCAATACAATTCATGGCTAAGGAGTTGTCTCAGTGGATGAGATCTGGCTGTGCAGGTATGAGCTCCCTGAAATAGAACCCTGGTACCCACATAAAACTTGGCATGGCCCTCCCATGCTTGTGACCCAAGTCTTGGAGGATAAAGACGGACACATCTTTGGAGCTCCCTAGCCAGTCAGTCTAGCAGAAATGGTGACCATTTGTTTAGTTATAAAATTCTGTCTTTAAGAAATAAGGTGGAAAGGGGATAACATTTGAAATGTAAATAAAGAAAATATCCAATAAAAAGGAGCCATATCACATGTAAATGGTATTACAAAAAAAAAA
>NW_022196900.1:10183190-10186362 GCF_008632895.1 Mastomys coucha
TCATTTTCAGTATTGAAAAAAAGACAAAAGAAAGAAAGAAAGAAGGAGGAGAATAGCTAAGGAAGATACCCAACATCCTCCTCTGGCTTTCACATCCACAGATCCATGTGCATGCACCTCCTACACACACACACACACACACACACACACACACACACACACACACACACACACACACATGCACACGCACGCACGCACGCACGCACGCATGCACACACACACACACACACACACACACACTGACTCAAGAGATGGGGAGAGAGATAATGCAATTTGGGAATCTTAAACAGCCAACCCAACCCATATAACACTGCTTTGGTATCTAATTCCATGACTCAAATGGTTTGGGAACACAAAAGTATCTTTAACACAACTTTTCAGATTCTGCTATTCCCATATTGTTTTATCAACCACATGCATGCATATGTATTTCTGTATACATGCATAAGCAGTGGTTACTGTATATCTAGAAATTAAAAAGTGAATGAGAGGAAAATAAAAATCCACTTTCATAAGTAACATTTAGTAGGTCTTGTTCATGTGCACAATCTTTATCCATTGAGTATTGAGTTTATACTCTAATAAGCAATTTTAGCTTTTTAGAGTTTGGGTGTTATTTATATCTAAAAATATCCTAGATTGACAGCTTCAAATGCAATCAGTGCTGTTCAGTAATTTCAGGCTTCTGTGCTGGAGCTTTCTCTCCTGCATCTTCTCATTGTCTCCCATGGTAAGCAGAATCCATGTGTGGTTCCTCAGTTACTCTGAGCCCTGTGGAGCTGAGTTTGTCAGTTTCCATATGGTGCTTCGCACTGTGGACGAGATGTGGCTTTGAGGAATGCTTAGTGTGCACTTTCCCTCACCCAAATTGAAATAGGAAGTGGGGCTGGCAGCTGTCTAGCTGTGAACATCTGTGCAGGTGTGTTAAGACTTTGTATTTATGCTGCCAAGTGTTAGGATGGTGCTTATGTGGCCTTGTATCATTTATGTTGAAATAAACCAACAGGAAAAGGTCCCCAGTGATGCATCTGCAGGGTAAGATGACACTGACTTCACTTTTCAGATGTCTGCCTCGGATGTGTGGATATTTACAGTGCACATGGTTTGGGGATTGAATGATGGGTATGCTTTCTTTAAGTTTTTGTTTTGTTCTATGTTTTTGTTTTGTTTGTTTTGGCTTTTCATTGTGGGATGTAAAATGGAAATCCATAGTTCCTTCCCAGCCTTTGCTCCTGGAATGAATTAAATTAAATTAAATGAATAAATAAAGTTAGTCTCTGAGACTATTTACTATTAACTGTCTAGGTCATAGGCTTTGGCTCGTCCCCTGACTAGCTTATAACTTATTTAACCCATTTAAACTATTCTGTCTTCCACATGGTTAGTTATCTCTCCTTCAGTCCTGGCCCACATCTTCCTTCCCATCCTCCTTAGTGTCTCGCCCCTGTGTCTCTCCTTTACATCTCTCCTTTTTCCCAGAATCCTTTCTCTTCCTGCCAGTATCCCACCTCCTATTTCCTGCTTCAACTCATTGGCCATAGGCTTTTTTATTGACAGGTGAGGCTTTTAAGAGATTCTCTCTACAGTGGAAGATCAGAAATTCTAAAAGAAGTAATTTGTTGACAATTGTTACATGCTTAGAGTACTCTCCATTGATGTCTTGTTTTTTTAGTTGTAGATACTGAAGTTCACAAAGGTGCCAGAGTGATAGAGATGGGCAGCAAAGTGACGAAAAGAATCCGAATCACACCTTGAGCAATGCTGGCTGGTTTTTATGTCAACTGGATACAAGCCAGAGTTTGTGAAGTTCTCTCTCTGAAGAGAGAACTTCAACCGATAAACATATCTGTGTCATAATGGCCCAGTGGCAAGCTTATGGTGTATTTTCTTGTTTGATATTTGTGGGGTGGGCTGAGCTCATTGTGGGTGGTGCCATCCTTAGACTGGCAGTTTTGGAAACTGTAAGAAAGAGAGCAAGCTAGTAAGAACAAGCCTGTAAGTAGTATTCCTCCATGGCCTCTGCAACCGTTCCTGTTTCCAGGTCCCTGCCTTGAGTTCTCTGGATGATGCACTCAAAGCTAGAAGATGAAATAAATCCTTTCCTCCCCAAGTTGCTTTTGGCCATTGTGTTTTATCACAGCAATAGAAGCCTGCGCTAAGGCATGAGCCCCTGCACGTTTAACCTTTTCTCACCATGGAGACACAAGCAAACCTTCCTGCATAAACATGATGATTGTGACTCACACAAACCCAAACAAAAGATTAAGGTATCTATAGGTGATGTAGACATCTGTATCTTCATGCAGTGTGAACTGCTCTCTAGAGAAGCCAGAGAGTGCTAACAGTAAGGAATATATGATTGTAATTTATATTTTTAATTTTCTTCAGGAAATGGATCTTCCATAATATGAACTAGAGAGTGTAGCATCCCAAGATCTTTACAAATCAAAATTCAAATATACCCATGAAACTGCAATTTACATTTGTAATGTGAATTTTTACAACTCCTTGCATATTTCAGTACTGAACCTGCTTGGAGGAAAATGTAGTGATGATAAGAAAAAGCAGAGAATATTAGACTCTATTTTATGATTGAAGTTTTGTGTTGTTGTTTTTTAACTATAAAAAAAGAACAATTCTCATATATTAACAGATCAAAAGAAAACATTTATTTAAAAAAATTAAAAAAATATTTCTGTAGAAATGTATGCCCCTAATGGCTTATTATTGCTGATTTGAATTTGTTTGTTTGTTTGTTTGTTCATCTGGTTAAATGATGAAACAAAAAAGAGCTCTGTGTCCAGCAGTAATGGAGGGAAGGCTTGGCAGGTTTAGCCACAGAGGCATGGAAGAGAGGAAGACATTTTTTTTATTAGATATTTTCCTTATTTACATGTAACTTTCTCCTTTCCCAGTTTCCCCTCCAAAAAACAAAGAAACAAACAAAAACAACAAAAACAAACCCCTGTTGCCTCCCCCCTCCCCATGCCTGCCACCCTACCCTCTACCAGTTATTGGCCCTGGCATTCCCCTACACTGGGGCACAGAACCTTCACAGGGCTGAGGTCCTCTCCTCCTATTGATGATCAACTTTGCAGTCCTCCACTATACACATGCTGCCAGAACAATCAGACCCATCCATGTGCAGTCCTTGGTTGGTGGTTGAGACCCT
>NW_022196900.1:10186997-10193333 GCF_008632895.1 Mastomys coucha
ATAGCTGGGTCCTCCGGTAGAACTATGTCCAATTTCCGGAGGAACGGCCAAACTGATTTCCAGAGTGGGAGAGGAAGACTTATAAACAGGAAATGGATCTTTCTGGAGAGGATGCAGGAAGACAATGTCTTGGCAGACAACAGAACAGTGTAGATAGCCTCAGAGGAGATGAGACAAGGGGCCACGGAGGTGTCCTGGAGAGCAGACAGCAATCTGAGATTACACACCACTGAAAAGCTGGGATAGCATTAGGATCTGGGTGTAGGGTAAACAGAATTCAGTGGGCACAGAGCTTGCTTTGCTAGCATAAGAACCTGAGCTCAGTACCAAGAACCCACATCAGAGCCAAACACAGAGACAACATACCACAACTCCAGCAGTGTGGATGGGATGGGGTAGACAGGAGGACCCCAGGGGTTCATTGGTCAGCCAGTCTAGCCAATGTGGTGAGTTCCAGTTTCAGTGAGAGATACTGTCTCCCAAAAGAAGGTGGAGAGTGATAGAGAAAGACAGCTAAAATCCATGTCTGGCCTCTACTCACACCAATAACTGTACCAGAGTGTTCTACCACATATAGACATGGAAAAGGACATGAGATCTATCTATCTATCTATCTATCTATCTATCTATCTATCTATCTATCTATCTATCTATCGATCTATCTCCTCTCTCACAACACACAGCACACAACACACACACACACACACACACACACACACACACACACACAGTGATTTATCTAAGTGGCTCACAGGCTCTGATCTGAGTAGAAAGACTAACAATTGAGTCGGGGCCAAACCAGTGCTGGAGACCTGAAGGATTCCCAGCACTGCTGGCCTTCAGTTTACTTTGAAATCCTGAAGAAGTAGATTTTTAACATCAGTAAAGAAATGCCTTAGCAGAAGGATCAATGAACCTGCCAGAGAAAGTGGGGGGCAAGCAGGCAAAAAGCAAAAGTTTCCTTCTCCCACATTGTTTTATGCAAGCTGCCACCAGAAGTTGTGCCCAGATTTAAGAAGGTTCTTCACACTTCAAATGATCCAGTCATGAGAACCCCTCACAGGAGTTTCCACCTATATGATTTTAGTTGATTCCAAATATGATCTAGTTGACCACCAAGATTAGCAATTCCAATACCTACCTGATTAGGGAAGCTACTTGTAGCAGGGTGCATAATCTATAACTGGATTGGAGACTAATGATTGGGATTCAATGTGTCAGAAATCTTGACTTGAAGTATTCACTCTCACCATAAATTTCATCAAGCAAACTTGATATTCAGTTCCCTGAACATTGAATTGAGTGCTTAAGTTCTGAGTACGGACATGTCTTGTCTCAGAGTCTGAAAATGGTGATAGCAGGGAGGGATAGACCCTATGTCTGACTCCACACCGAGGGAAGAAGCATATTAAGAACTATGTTGTCAGCACCTCTCTGAGCACTCCGGCAGTCCTCTCCTGCAGGGCTCATCTGACAGGCCATTCTGACACTGAGCTTGGACTCAGCTCCCTTCCATGGAACCCCTCTTGCTCTATGTGCTATCTTACCCCTGCTTCGTAGTTTCCCCATATCAGCATGGATATGTTCTTTCAAATCTCCAGTGCTTACTACAGGACCAGTGAATAACAGAAGCAGTAAACTCTCCCACTTTTCAATTACTATTGAGTTAATAGGGCGTCACTCTCTTCTTTGTCTTTCTGCCTAGATTATAAACTACCAGGGACAAAGATGGAGTAGGTCCAAAGGCCCACTGTGTGCTCCACCCTCTCCTGTGAAGTTCACAAAGAGAAGTTGATTTATCAATATCTGCTGAAGAATTACTCATCTAATTCTTTGGGAAGGTAGAGTGGACCAGGAAACAAAGAACAAGGGCACTGATGTCATCACTCCAGCCTATGTGCCCTTGGCAGACCCTGGTAATCAATCACAGCACCCCTGCTTCCTCGTTATTTCTGAACACAGTGTTCTGGTAGTGACTGCCAATCCATCACTGATGTCACCTGAGATGGACACCAAGGGGACTTCTCTAGATTAAAATTCTGGAGGCCCTGACTGACTTCACTTCAGGCTTTGAACCTGACCTCCCTATGGCTTTGGGTTGGACAAGACCACGTTAGCAGTTTAATTTCTTATAGGACCCTGAAAAAAAATAGCTGAACTTCTTTCAGGTAATATGTTAAAGATAAATTAGAGATGACATTTAAAAAAAAAAAGTATCTGCACAGTTATTTTTCTTTGTTATAAAAGAGTGGGAATGGGAGATTAAGGTCAAATCTGAGGCTAAAACCAGGAATTTTGCCAAGCTGAGCTTCTGTAATAACAGTAATTAATATTTCATTGAGCCCTGTTCTAACTGCTATAAATGTGTTATTTTGTTCTCACGACACCCATGTGACTAGGGTACTGGTGCCATTCCCAGCATAAGTAAGCAGAGAATTTGAACATGAACCTGCCAAATCATATCCAGAAAATGGCGGATCCGGCAGGATAACAGCCCTACATAGATATTATGCCTGGATGTAACTAAACCAGAGAGGTCTAAAATTCAGTGGTCAATAGACAGCGCTGTGCGGAGAGCCTTACTGACAGAAGACCTGTAGACAGGGGCTATGATTGATGCAGGTGACCCTGTGGAGAGGGAAGGAAGAGGTGGGGCACCAGAGCAAGGCCCCACTCTACTTTTCCCTTCAATATCTTTCCAGAACCCCATCAGGAAGCAGGAAGGTGAGGGAGTCAGCTGATGGCATGCACACAGATCATCCTAAGCATGAAAAAGGTTGAGCTGGAGGCAGGAAGCAGTGGGAACTGGAGTGTGAACTTGACCTGGTTCCAGGATGGAGTTGATGAGGGTCTGCCTATGTCTGACTAAGTACCTGGTACTTGACTGTGCTGGCCTCAATTTAATGAGGACTCGAATGGCCAGCGAGGGGTTACTCTTTTTCCTGATCATTGAAAAGCACAGCAGGAGGAAGCTGATAAACACAAGTTTCTACAGGGGAGGGGGACCTGAGGGTTGTTTTAAATGATCTGCCTTGATTAACTACTCAGTACTTCTGAGAGGTGGTGGAGAGGGTCTCTTTTTATGTTGCTAACTCCTGTAGTTCATTATATTTCCCAGCTAGGCTGAGCCAGGCAACTGCTGGGGATGGCTCTCCAGGTACCTGTAGCATTGCTCCCAGGAGCCAGCCTGCCAGTGCTGGACTCTGTACTTCTGCCCAATCTGCAATGCAGGAAAGACTTTCATTTACAGCACCATTTCCACAGCAAAGCCTCATATAACCGAGAGGCCTACTCACTCCTGGGGATAATGTATGGGAAAGAGGCAGCCTTACATTTACATCTATCTCTGTTCACAGGCTTAGTCACACTGAGCTTCATCAGCTTGCATAAATTTAGCCTAAGAGGGCAGCTGTGATCATTGTGGAAATGGAACCTGATTTAAATTACACAATTATTTATTGAGTTCCTACCAGGGGCCAAAGACTGGGGTTATAGTGATGAATGCAACAGATGTGGGCACATAAACACTTTTGAAATTTTTACTTTCGGAAGTGCAAATTGCCAGTTGAGATTAAAAGATATGTGTTTCCCTCTTTTGGGGAATGTGAAAGGACAGGGAATTAAGAGTAAAAAAAAATCCATAGATGTGAGAGACACAAAAAAACATATTGTATAATAGCCCTTTTTAGCAACCATTGCTTACAACCTGCTGGTGAAATGTGTGCGTAGACCATATGGCTCATGTGTATTACGCTTTTTGCCGTATAGCTTGAATGTACACTTAGCAACATCCTACCTTAATGAAAAAGATCTCTTGCTTTCTTTCTATTCACAGAATTTTTTTCATGTTCAGCCAGGAGCAACAATAATAGCAACAAGAATAGTGAGTCACTCTATGAGCGTGATCACTCAATGCTGAATTCTAAGTAATCCTCACTGCTTAACTGTGTCTCGTAGATGCTTTTCAAACCCCTCAAAAATTTCCAAAGAATATAAAAGGAGATCTTATAGACTCACAAGCCTTTGGATATTCCCTTGAAGTCATTACAAATACAAAAGTGGCCCTGTGACCAGAAGTTAGTATCATCTAGAATCCAGAGGTGTGACAATACATAGTCACACCACACTTACTATCTTTAAAGTAAGGGTGCTGGCTAGGTTTTCTGTCAACCTGACACAAACTAGTTATCAGAGTGGAAGAAACCTCAATTGAAAAAATATCTCAGGCTAAAGGCAAGCCTGTTGAGCATTTCTGAATTAGTAATTGATGTGGAAGGACCCAGTTGATTATGGGTGTCACGACCCCGAACAGGTGGTCCTGGGTTCTATAAGAAAGCAGGCTAAGCAAGCCATGAGGAGCAAGCCAGTAAGACCCACTCCTTCATGACCTCTGCATCAATTCTTGCCTTCAGGTTTCTGCTACATTTCAGTTCTTGGCCTGACTGCTCTTAATAATGAACTGTGATATGGAAATACAAGCTAAATAACACACACCCCCACACACCCACACCCACACACACAGCTTTTGATCATGATGCTTTATCCCAGCAACTGGAACTCAAACTAAAACAACGGACAACAAATATATGTTTCCGAGGCCAGGCTCTGATAGGAGGTGAGGGAAAAACCTCAAGAAAATTTCTTAATCTCCTTGAAATTAAACTATCAAGAGGTAGCTATAAGCATGTAGTGACATGAATTACCTAGCACCCACATTGTGGGTTCTAATCTACCAGTAGTCTCATAACCACTACAGTGTAATCCGACTCCTTCACAGATTGAGTGGGGCTCCCTGATTCTGAGGCTAACTCATTTTAAGAGCTGCTTTACTAAGATTGTCAATGGAGACAAAATTTGTAGTCTAGCAAATGATTATTATGGACACAGGGAGGAACAATCCATATGGTGGCCCATGAGTGAAAGAAAATAAAATCGACTACTCAGAGAAGGTTCCAGCTAGTCCAGGGAAGTTTCCCAAGACATGACATAGCTGTGATAGCTTTGATTGGTGACTATTGTCTTAGGACACAGGCAGGCAGGGAGGTGATAAAGGCAAACAGTGACTGCCATGGGCCATGACCCTCAGGGATCCTAAGTAAAGCTTCATAGACAGGACATGCGTGTTACCTGGTTGGGTTCTAAAGTTCAAGATTTAGAGAAGCTGAGCTGGGGATGGGCAGATGTCCCTAGAGGGACACAGTAGGAACCAAGTTTACCTTTCTAGAAAAAGTGACTGAGACACAATTGAATAACTGCAACAAGAGAGGGCTGAAATTAAGGAGTGAAGTGAAGCACTGTTGTATCTGAATGGGGGAGTAAGTGCCTGGAACTTTCTTTCTGGGCTCTGGGTTCATACTGTTTGATATAAAGCTGCCTTTCAGCTGCTTTAGTAGACATTAGAGAGCAATATAAAAGCTGCTACTGATGTTACGGGGAGGATGTGAAGCCAAGGCCTCAGGAGTTGGTCCAGTTGGTAGAGTGCTTCCCTTGCAAGTGTTAGGACCTGAGTTTAGATCTCTAGCAAGCACCCTCACAAAGATCCGAGTGTGGTGGTCTGCATGTGTATTCCAAGTGAGATAGACACTGCAGAGATCTGGGGGCTCATTGGCCATCTAGTCTAGCCAAATCGGTGAGTTTTAGATTCATGGAGAAGTGTTGTCTCAGATATTAAGGTGGAATGTGATCCAGGAGGAGACCCGACACTCACTCTCTCCTTCACAAGCTCATGCATGCACTTGTGAACACATATATGCATATACTACATACACACAAAATCATGGCTCATGCTGTAGATTTTGTTAAAGGAGTTCTATTTGAACTTATGAAAACTGGAGATCCATTAAATTCTCGCCTGCCTGCCTGCTTGCCTTCCCTCCTTCCTTCCTTCTTATTAAACATACAAGTGACATGTCAAATAGATTGTTCTTCCTTCTTCTCCTTAGCCTCACAGTCATAAATAATTGTCTTTTTGTTCTTACTTCCTCATAACTCTTTCCTTTTCCACTTATGAAAGACATTGATGGCAAGTCTTATGTTTTCAACTTTTATACCTTCAAAACAAGGGCATCACACATGAAGTATACATTTGCATGAGGTGATTATTTCTAGAAGTTCTTGAGTTTGGACTCAGAGAATAAGTTACTATTCTTCTGGATTAGAGTTGGATGCCTGGGCATGGATCAGACATAGTTAGGCATGGAGCACTGAGAAGTTTTCTTTGAAATAATATTTTAAATTAAAACTATACTGCATCATTTTACCTCTTCTGAGTTTCTCCTTCCAACTCTCCCTTTATATGCCTTTTCCTGTTCTCTCTCTCTCTCTCTCTCTCTCTCT
>NW_022196900.1:10193438-10218040 GCF_008632895.1 Mastomys coucha
TATATATATATATATATATATATAGAGAGAGAGAGAGAGAGAGAGAGAGAGAGAGAGAGATACAGATACAGATATAGATCCTGGTCTCCCTCTGTCTCTTTCTCTGTCTTTCTCGTGTGTGTGTGTGTGTGTGTGTGTGTGTGTGTGTGTGTGTGTGTGTGTATTCCTAAAAGCATTAAAACCTGTCTCATCCCTATAATGTTACTTGTATGTGTATGATTTCAGGGTTGACCACTGCAGGTTTTTTTTGCAAGTCCCTGTTCTTTTTCATACCTCTACAATCATGCTATATCTGGGACCATAATGTTCACCATGTGCTTTGGGAATGAAGGGTGAGCAACTCTTCTGTGCAGGATGATTTTGAGTAGAGTCTTAGAGTGGAACTTTGCCTGTGTTATCAATGTCCTCCTGTCCCAGTACTGTAAGCTTCTGTTTGGGGCAGAGTGGAAGTTCACCTATCCTTCTGAGAGATGATTAGAGTAATCCATTTTATACTGCACTTGCCCAGAGATGAACAGCAAACTTTGCCCATCAGGTGTGGCCGGTGGAGGGCAGCAGAGGGCTTCAGGTAGTGGTCCAGTTTTCCCCTGGAGACCATTAACAGCCTGGAGATGTCTGTCTCTTTGTATGAGTGTGCGGCATAACAGAGAAATGCCCATGGGCCAATAACCCCTTTGGAGAGAGGTTAGGCTGTGGAGAAACTGAGGAGCTCTCATCCCGAAGATCCCAAAATAGGTTAGCAAATGCCATTGGGAAACTCGACTGAGGGCCAGAAAGGGCCACCTAGCTCACTACAACCATTTTGCCTCCTGCAGACTACTGGAGGCCTTGGTGAGCTGGATCGAATGCCTTCTAGAGGAACTAGAGAATATCAGTTGGTCCCTAGGATCTTTCTCTTGCTTAAAGAGCTCAGTGGCACTGGGCTCAGTAATAATACCCTGTCATCAACCCTCTCTTCCTTCCTCCATCCAAATCACCCATTGCCATCCTATATCTGTTCTGTAGCATTGAACGCTGGTCCTATATTTAAGAGGGCATTTGTGTTCCCATTGGCTACTCAGGCAGATTCTCTAGAGGGTTTGTAACCTCTATTCACCAATATGGCTTGCCTATATGAAGTAGTTTTTCTCCCCCCATTTAGCACATTTAGCCAGTGACTTACTGAATTATGCATTTACTGACTAAGGAAAAAATATGAGCTTTTTCTAGTAGCTAAGACTCACATCTTCCCACCTAAGGTGATTTTCCAGCCACTTCTTACTATGTCTTCCCAAGAGAAAAGTATCTCTACGTACACAGTAGTAAAACCCAGTCTCTGTCGAGTGAGAAGAAGAGTGCGCAACCTCTCACAGTTGCCCCTTCACTTCTGCATCTCTCTTGATACTTTCACTTTTGCTTTGCCCCTTGAGAGACCCAGTCGGTGAGTGGCTGTGTTGATCTTGCTGATGAAAATTGCTGATATTAAGGATTTATAACTTTTAAAAGCAAAAATAGCATTCAGAGTTTCATATTTGTTGCTTCTTGTTTTCAAGGTCATTCGCCAAGGCTACCAAGGGCATTACGTCTTATTGTCTATGTTTTATTATTCCTCAAGGAACTATCATAAACATCATCACTGCCAGTCAAGCACTCTAACTCTGAGCCACATCACTAAACTTAGACATATCTTTATTGCACAGAGCCTCATTGACGGGCAAAGCATCTTTCTAAATGGCATGTCCTCACCCTTCTTTCTGCAGTAGTCAGTTAGCAACAGACTCAGGTGAATGAATGGAGGGATGAGTGCCTGTCATGTAATATAAGCGCTATCTCCCATTTAACCCAACACCTTTCCATTTCTTTAACAAGATGAACAATATGGTAGCATATTCGTTCCTCTAGCCAAAGATGGTAGTGCGGTTCACCCTCATCATTTGTAGATACTCGGTTCAGTCTCTTCCCACCTGGTCTTTAGAATCTCTTCTCCCTAGAGGAGACATATCTGGCATTTTTGTTTGTTTTGTTAACATGACACAGGTTAGATTCAACTGAGGAGAGAGAACAGCAGTTGGGGAAAATGCCTTCAGAAGATTAGCCTGTAGACAAGCCTGTGATGTATTTTGTTAATTAGTGGGTGATATATATATATATATATATATATATATATATATATATATATATATATATATATAGGCCCAGCCCATTGTGGGCCAGTCTACTCCTGGACAGTCAGTCCTGGGTGTTATAAGAGAGCAGGCTGAGACAACTATGAAGAGCAAGTCAGAAAACAGCCTTCCTCCGTGGCCTCCACTCCAGTTCTTGCCTTCATGTTCCTGTACACATTGTAACCTGAGTTCCCTCAGTGATGGAGTGTGACCAGAGAGCTTTACGTTAAAATAAACCCTTTTGTCAGCAAGGTGCTTTTGGCCACAGTGTTTTATAACAGCAATAAAAACCCCAACTAAGTAAATCAAATGATATGGCCCATCCTGTGCAGCCCTGCCTACTGTAACATAGTTCAGAAACATGACTTCTTCATCTTACCTGCCCCTTCTGTTATCGAGTATATTGGTATTATTTTTGGTGACTTAGTAGACTGAATTAGAACCCATTGGTGGTTCTAGCTGGCACAGAGAAGCAAATGTCAGCCCAATTTAAAGAAGCAAATTTCAGCCCAATTTTCTAGAAGTTAAACCTTCCCAATGGTAAATGGGGCTGGATATAAAAGGGAGTGACCAGTCACAGAGGATCAGGTAGAGACAAAGGCTAGCTCTCCTTAGAAAGGCTCCTTTCAGCCCAGTATACCTGTCCCCTCAGAGGCTCTACCAGAGCCTGACCAATACAAATGTGGATGTACACAGCCAAACATTGGACTGAGCACAGGGACCCCAATGGAGAAGTTAGGGCAAGGACTGTAGGATGGGGGGGGGGGGGGGTAGGGGAATCCGTGCCTTGCTGTATATGTAGCAGATGAGTGCCTTATCTGTCATCACTGGGAGGGGAGCCCCTGGGTCTTGTGGAGGCTTGATTATCCAGGATAGAAGAACGCTAGGGTGCTGAGGCAGGAGTGAGTGGGCAGGTAGGGGAGCACCCTCATAGAGGCAGAGGGAGGGGGGAGGGGGGAGGGACCTTGTGGAGGAGAAACTGGGAATGAAGATAACATTTGAAATGTAAATAAATAAAATATCCAATAAAAAAGAAAACAAGAAACATAAATTCAATAATGAAAATAATCCAATAATTCCTTATTTGTGGAGATGTAATTAAAGAAGCCATAATTATAACAATTGAAAAGAAAATAAAGAATGAGGTTTGTTAAAAGGGCTCCTTTCTGGGGGGCCACAGCCTTTGCATTCAGAGGCTCCTTGATCATCCAAGGCACATAATGATTATTGGGCTTCTAGAATAGGTTTCTGACAAATTCCTGTTGGTCCGTGGGACTTCAGCTAGCATAATATTGCAATGCAATTGAAATGTGGTATCTAACTTTACACAAGACAATGGGTAGGTTAGCCTTTATTGATCTGCTATGTATCAGGTACTTTGCCAAGTCTGTAATTCCATTAATGCTCAACAGAACTTTGCTAGAAGTCTGTTCTGCACATGGAAAAACTGAGAGTCACTCATCCCAAAGCCAAATGTGGGTGGAGATCTCTGTCTTAAGCACACCAGGGCAACACTCTCTAAGATAAAGAGGCTCTGCTTACTAAGGCTCTACCCATCTACCAAGGGTTGCCATGCATTTTAATCCCAGGAAGCAACATTTACAATGGTAATGCATCATCCAGAAGCACTTTGTAATTTTTACCCATGGCTGCAGGGTAAAACCATGCTCAGCTGCATTTTACATTCGCTGTGGAGCATGTGTTGCCAGTTTACTCTCACAGTAGGTGTCAGCAAAAGGGGAATCTGTGCCCGTCAGAGAAGGTGAAAAGTAATTGGCCCTGGTAGGTTTAGAGAATCGCAGGGATTTTTATAGTGGGCTCTGCTCTGCGACTCCTGAGCAAATAGGAACAAGGAGTTCTTTAGAAAGGAAGCAATTTACCCCTGAGCTACTGCTGTGTCTCTTTCCTCTTCTTTAGACATGGGCTAGGCAAGACAGCTGAGGTTCACTTAAAATATGGCCTTGACAATGTGGTTACCCGATCCTGTCAATATGTAGTTCTAAAGACTAAGGAAGGGGTCAGAGTCACCTGGAGGAATATGAAAGTGGCTTTTCCTACTGCTGTCTGGGAACCTGGGACCAGGCGGCCTCCAGGCATCTGTTTCCTCTGTATGAAAATAGATGCTGAAGCTTGCTTTATATTCAGTTGTTTTTCAGGTTAGTCCTTGCAATTTTCTCTGAATGTGCAGAGAGGGACTGTGTTGGAGTAGAATCTGAGCCATAACAAGGAAGCCAGCCTGGAGCACTTCCCTGGGCTGCCTCTGTAGGCTAATCTCACCCAAGAATACTGCCATACATCATAAAGATATATACCCTTTCCAGGAATTAAAAAAAAAAAAACATTCATCTTTCCTTTGTTTTACAGAAACTGACACCGTCTACAAATATTGGCTTTAATAATATCTCTAGCAAATAATTAATTGCATCATTATGTGCCTGGATTTTTATCTCATGAGATCTCTGTGATGATTCTCATTTTCTGAAGATGGAATTTACCTCAGGTTTATTTTATTTCTTAACAAATGAAGAAATATAAGTTAAATTAAAAAAATTCTTTCAAGCAACAAAGTAGATATTTAATTTTAAAAAACACCTCAAAAACAATTTCAAATGAAAGGATTCGAGAAGCTGTTCATAGGGTGATGTCTCTGTTCACCTTAGGGCTCAATCAAGTAGGTCAGCAAAATCAAAAAATATCTGCTCAACTACATTTATGGTGAAACAGGATCTCTGAAAAACACCCTGCTGTATTTTTGTATTTTGTAATACAGATCCAGCAAAAACTCTCACTGGAGTCATTGTTCTTTAAAAATTGTTTTCTTTTTTTTTAAATTTATTTTTTATTAGCTATTTTCTTTATTTGCATTTCAAATGATATTCCCTTTCCTGGTTTCCCCTCCTCAAAAAACCCCTGGTCCCTCCCCCTTCCCCTGCTCACCAACCCACCCTCTCCCATTTCCTGACCCTGGCATTCCCCTACAGTGGGGCATAGAACCTTCACAGGACCGAGGGCCTCTCCACCCATTGATGATCTACTAGCTCATCCTCTGCTACATATGCAGCTGGAGCCATGAGTCCCACCATGTGTACTCTTTGGTTGGTGGTTTAGACCCTGGGAGTTCTGAGGGTACTAGTTAGTTCATATTGTTGTTTGTCCTAGGGGGCTGTAAACCCTTTTAGCTCCTTGAGTCCTTCCTCTAGCTCCTTCATTGGGGACTCTGTACTCAGTCCAATAGATGGCTATGAGCCTCTACTTCTGTATTAGTGGGGCATTGTCAGAGCCTCTTAGGAGACAGCTATATCAGGCTCCTGTCAGTGAGCACTTGCTGGCATCCACATTAGTGTCTGGATTTGGTGATTGTATATGGGAAGGATTCTCAGGTAGGGCAGTCTCTGGATTGTTCTTCCTTCAGTCTCTGCTCCATGGTTTGTCTCTGCAACTCCTTCCATGGGTATTTTGTTCCCTCTTCTAAGAAGGATCGAAGTATCCACACTTTGGTCTTCCTTCTTCTTGAGTTTCTTGTGGTTTGTAGATTGTATCTTGGGTATTCCGAGCTTCTTGGCTAATATCCACTTATTAGTGAGTGCATAGCATGTGTGTTCTTTTGTGATTGGGTTACCTCACTCAGGATGATATTCTCCAGATCCATCCATTTCCCTAAGAATTCAATAAATTCATTGTTTTTAATCACTGAGTAGTACATACCCAAACTTATGGGACACAATGAAAGCAGTCCTAAGAGGAAAACTCATAGCTTTGAGTGCCTCCAAAAAGAAACTGGAGAGAGCATACACCAGCAACTTGACAGCAAATCTGAAAGCTCTAGAACAAAAAGAAGCAAATTTGCCGAAGAGGAGTAGATGGCAGGAAATAATCAAACTCAGGACTGAAATCAACCAAGTGGAAACAAAAAGAACTATACAAAGAATCAACCAAACCAGGAAGTGGTTCTTTGAGAAAATCAACAAAATACTTAAACCCTTAGCCAGACTAATTAGAGGGCATAGAACCAGTATCCTAATTAACAAAATCAAAAATGAAAAAGGAGACATAACAACAGAACCTGAGGAAATCCATTAAAATTATGAGATCCTACTACAAAAGCCTATACTCAACAAAACTGGAAAACCTGGATGAAATGAACAATTTTCTAGACAGATATCAGGTACCAAAGTTAAATCAGGATCAGATAAATTGATCACAAAGAGTCCCATATCCCCTAATGAAATAGAAACAGTCATTAATAGTCTCCCAACCAAAAAAGCCCAGGACCAGATGGGTTTATCAGACCTTCAAAGAAGACCTAATACCAATACTCCTCAAACTATTCCACAAAATAGAAACAGAAGGTACCCTACCCAATTCATTCTATGAAGCTACAATTACTCTGATACCTAAACCACATAGACTTAACAAAGAAAGAACGCTCCAGACCAATTTCCCTTATGAATATCAATGCAAATATATATACTCAATAAAATTCTTGTAAACCGAATCCAAGAACACATTACAATGACCATCCAGCATGATCAAGTAGGCTTCATCCCAGGAATGCAGGGATGGTTCAATATATGGAAATCCATCAATATAATCCACTATATAAACAAACTCAAAGAAAAAAAACCATATGATCATCTCATTAGATACTGAGAAAGCATTTGACAAAATTCAACACCCCTTCATAATAAAAGTCTTGGAAAGATCAGGAATTCAACATCCATACCTAAACATAGTAAAAGCAATATACAGCAAATCAGTAGCCAGCATCAAACTAATGGAGAGAAACTTGAAGCAATCCCACTAAAATCAGGGACTAGACAAGGCTGCCCACTCTCTCCCAACTTATTCAGTATTGTACTTGAAGTCTTAGATAGAGAAATTAGACAACAAAAGGAAATTAAAATGGATACAAATTGGAAAGGAAAAGTCAAATTATCATTATTTGCTGATGATACAATAGTATACTTAAGTGACCCCAAAAATTCCACCAGAGAACTCCTAAACCTGATAAATAACTTCAGCAAAGTAGTTAGACATAAAATTAACTCAAGCAAATCAGTGGCCTTACTCTATGCAAAGGATAAGAGAAAGAAATTAGGGAAACAAAACTCTTCACAATAGTCACAAATAATATAAAATACCTTGGTGTGACTCTAAGTAAGCAAGTAAAAATTGCTTTCATCTTCATCAACACATACCTTGTCTACAAGCTAGTTAGAACCCAGCACCAGGTTACCCTAAACCCTGCTGTCTTTCAGTTCCATGCAGAGGAGTTAGAGCTGTGATCCTTCTACTTCTGGTCTCAGAATTGTGACTTAATGTATTATAACTGTAGTGTTTGGGGTCTGCATAATACATTCTTTCCTTTATATGTAAATTTAGTCTCAATATGGAAGATTCATCTGCCAAGGGATCAATGATAGTCCTAAAGCTCTGGAAGCTACAAATGCTTTCCACTAAAGGTCATCAATATTTCTCTTCATTTCCCAAACACAAAGTGGGTTTAATGCTCTACAATTGAGACAAAACATTGCAAATATGAAACTCAGCCCAAATTGAAAACTTTGTAATTCTTGCTGGAGTCAGCTTTTTGTAACTCTAATGAAATATCCAAAATAGGAAGTAAAGGAAGCAATTTATTTAGCTCAGAGTTTGCAAGGGTGCAAGTTGAAAGAACATGGCATCACTGGATAGTGATGGTCCTTCTCTGATTCATCTTGTGGGGAATTTTCATAGTGGAACCCATGCAGGGGTGAGCAGTCACATAGTCAAACAGACAGAAAGTCAGAGAGAAGCTTAGAAACCAGCCTATCTTGAGGGCATTGGCCTAGTTTCCCTGAATACCATCTAAGCCCTACCTCTTAAAACTTTCTACCATCTCCCAATACTCAGAAAATATATTCCCAAAATAAGAACATGAGCCTTTGTGAGGGAGAGGCACAAACCATATTCAAACCATAGCACATCCTTGTCTAGAGTTCAGTTCCAAAGCTCAAACACCAAGAAGTGGGACATCTTTATGGTTACTCCTCCAAGCCATTAAATCAAACCAGCTGGGTCTGGTTTCTTCAATAAAGGTGGGTGTGATTTTCCATTGCTGGTATGGAAGGGAGCCCACAGAGAGTTCACCGCAAGAGGGAGACCTAGGAAATAGTGAAAACTCATCTCAAGGAGATGAATAATGAGAAGTAGAGACGGGGTAGGAAGAATTAGAATATATCACATATGGTAGTCAGGCCATTGGACTGCAATGCGGGAGGAAATTTAGACTAGCAGAATTTCTAGGAAAGCTAATTCAGAATTTTGTGAAATCTAATAAAAAGAGTAAACACTTTTAATAAGGGAAAGGGTTTGTTGTAGTTGTTGTTGTTCATTTGAAGGATCTTGGTTTGTGTCTAGAGATAATCCAATAAAGGCTGGAACTCATAATGATAAACTCCAATGTCCATGGCTTATACCACAACACAAGCCAGCACAATCAATTGTGGTAAATGCAAAAGTTCCCTGGATTCATGGTCTTTCCAAGGTAACTTACAGACCTTTGTTTACATACAGAAATGTTCTCTCCTTAAAAAGGATGAACACTAGGGCTAAATAGATGGCTCAGCAGTTAAGGGCATTTGCTACTCTTGCAGACCTTGGGTGCAGTTCCCGGCACCCACACAGTAGCTACCAAACCATTTATACTTCCAGTTGCAGAGGCCTGGCACCCTCTTCAGGCCTCCTCCTACACTTAATTCAAATGTTACACAGACATATATGTAGACAAATCACCAATACTCATAAAATAAGAATGGAAAATCTAAAGAAAACCGACAAAATAGAGATTTTTTTTCTTTAAGAGATAATGATATTCTTATCTGTTTGTGCCATTATACCATTTGAATCAATCCATGGCAGACAGAATAGTGTATCAAGTGCCAAACACACTTTTAAATTCATGCATGGTAAACCAGAACTCCTTTCTAGTCATTGGCTACTGCATTTGATCCTCAGTGAGTTCAGGCTCAAAATGCCTGAAGGATGACATTTGTTCAGTTGATGTGTCCAAGTTAATCTTTTATTCTGTCCTCAAATGTGAAGTAGCTATTCATTCTTTGTCTAGATCCTTATATTTTCCACTGTTGACAGACTTCCCTGACTGCAACTTTGGAAAGAAATGAATGTATAGCACGCTCCCATTTGACCAACCCTTCTCCTCCTGTGTCTGACTGAGACAAGGAGACCACAAGTACACGCAAGGCTTGCATTTGCATGTTCATGGTAGCTTTACTTGTCATAGCTTTCCAACTGCAGGCAATTGAAATAATGGTAGATACCACTGAATAACAGTGAAAGGGGCAAAATGCTAACCATAAAATTACATGATAGATCAAAGTAAGTACACTGATCATAGAGGCTAGACAACAAGGAATATGTACAATGTGACTCCATTTTTGTAGAATTCTAGGACACAGAAACTAATGTATTATACATATAATGTTCTTATCTGGAGATGATAAAGCAGAGAACATAAGATAATAAAAGGCAATGATGAAATTTGGGGTGGGTGATAGATCTGCTCTATTATGGTAATGGTTTTTCTCTCTCCCTCTGTCTCTCTGTCTCTCTCTCTCTCTGTATATGCACATGCATATGTCAAATGGGAGCAAATTTTCACTTTACATATATTCTGTTGATAACTCTTCTAAACCTAATTTCACTCATCACTCTTCTACAGTCTATGTATATCCACAATAAGAAACTTCTCTGAGCCCAGCATGCTTGATGACACTGAGGACACCTAGGTCTCACATATTCAAGCATGCCTCTTATTAGCTGCACAACCATACAAAGCCAACTCACTGCTCTAATGCCTTTATCATCCCCTTTATAAAATGATTTTAATAACATATCAACTTCATATTTTAAAAATTATATATATACATATATAAAATGTATGTATTTTGTATGCATGTATGTCTATACACCATATATATGTGTGCCTGGTACATGTGGGAGCCAAAAGTGGCTGTTGGATGTCCTACAACTGGAGTCATAGAATGTTGTGAACTACCATGTGGATGCAAGGAATCAGGCCCTAGTCCTCTGGAACAGAAGCAAGTTCTCTTAACCACTGAGCCATTTCTCTAGCTCCCAACTTCAAATGTTTTAAAAGGTGAATTGTACAATAATCTGATACTTCATAAGTAGTAGAATTTATTTTATGTGACTTACATGCATTTACTGAGAACTTTCTTTGTTTGATTTTAGCTTTTATTATACAACCAATCACTTAGACTAAAGAAAGCAGGATCTGGGAATGTAGCTTTTACTTGTAGATACTTGCCTAGCATGTACAAAGTCTTGGGTTTGATCCTAATGTCACATAAATTGGGCATGGTATCTCACTTCTAAACCAACTTGTTTTTGAAAGATGGGAAGATTAGGAGGTCAGCATCAGTTTTGACTACCTAGTAAGTTTAAGGCTAGCCTGGGGTACCTAAATAGTACAACATTCCTACTGGACTCAACTACCCTCAATTACTTTGTTCTCTACCAATTATACTATGCTGAGGTGACAGCATATAAATGTGTTTAGGGGTTCAGAGGAGATTAGAATAATGCAAGGAGTGTGTCAGGAGCAAAGTGGGAATTGATATACTTGAGTGAGCAAGAAATAGCTGGAAGAATATATGTTTTGGGTTTACGGGTTTGACATAAAATATGAGCTCAACCTCTTTCTATTTATGCTCGAAGCCCTGGACTTAGATGGGTAATTAAGCTGCAATACATCTGAGCTTACTATGTGTTCACTACATGAAGTAATACACATATTGTGAATTTGTTGTGAAAGTAAAGTATTTCTACTGTATTAATTAACAGTAGAAATAATTTCCAGGATAAGTCTGTGTATGTGCATGGCTGCTATTTGCATTTGGGGTGTAGGTAAAGTCTAGAATGGAGTTAGGAAACAATTTATTTAGGATGTCCTGTGTAGATTTTTATGTAACAATCTAATTTCATGCTCTAGAAAGTACCTTCTTCAATATTTGTAGTGTATGTGTGCATGTGTCTGTATGTGTGTATGTGTGTGTGTGTGTGTGTGTGTGTGTGTGTGTGTGTCTAGGAAGAGATTATCTGATGTCTTCCGTGCTCCCATTGATGTTTCTTTAAAGAGGGGTATCACTGCAACCTTTAAGACATTCTGATCACAGGCAGGAAGGCGAACATAGCTTTTTAAAAGTAAAAACAAACAAACAAACAAAACAAAACAAAAAACAAGACAAAACAAAACAAACAAAAAAACAGACAGATGTCTAACCAAGTACATCTGCTGTAAGATCACTGGGCAGCTGAGGTGCATGCCCAAGTCTCAGGTTCTGTTAAGGAGATACGGTCAGGGAGCAGGACAGACAGAACAAGGATGTGGAAAAAAGCAAGCAAGGAAGAGATGGAAGGTTTGTCAGCATCCTCTCTTTGTTAGCCAGCTTACCTCAAAGCCTGCTCACAAAATATGCATATTTTAATATAATTCTGTCAATGATGTACTGATTTCTAAAGAAACAGGTTTGTTTAAAATATTAAAATTCATTTTATATTATGAACATGAATGTCTTTTTGCTTTGGTTTGTTTGCTTGTTTGGGGGGTATTTCATCTTACAATTTATAGTATGTTTATTATAAAAAAAGCCTGGGATGGAACTTGGAGGCAGGAAACAAAGCTGGGCCCATTGAGAAATGCATCTTACTGGATTTTCTCGCTGTGGCTTGCCCAGCCTGCTTTTTAATGCAAGCTATGAGCACCTGCCTCAGGGTGGCACGGCCTACAGCAGGCTGGGCTCTTGTATAGAGCCTTCAACCAATCTTCAACCAAGAAAATTGCCCCCACAGACTTGCTTATAGGCCAACATGGTGAATTTTCTCAGTTGAGATTCCTTCTTCACAGATGACTCTAGCATATGTCAAGTTGACAAAACTAAGCCACACAACTGATCCCTTAACACAAAAGTATATCACCATCAAACCACAACTTTTCCTTTCTTGTTGTCTCCAAGTTCTCATACTAATACCACAATATATAAAATGTAGCATACCTTCAAGAGTCCCACAATCTAATATTTCAAACACTTTAAAAGTCATGTTTTTTAAAGTATTCAATGTCTTTCTAAAAGTACAAGGTTTATCTACTGTGACCTCCTATAAAATAAAAAATAATAAATAAGTTACACAGTTCTTATCCCAAAAGGAAAGAACCAGAGGACAGTTACAGTCAGAATAAAGCAAAACCAACAGTGCTGATAAGCTCAGTGTCCAAATGTCTGGAACCGAATCATGATCTTCTGAGCTTGGTACAAAGGGCTTAGGTATCTCCTAGGACTCTGCCACCAAAAGGCACACAACTTGCTTTGTAGGCTCAGGTTGGCTCCATTCCACATCCACAGCTGTCCTCAGTGGTCATCATGCAGCACTGACATCTTCAATATAGTGGAGTCTCCATGGTAACTGATGTTGCACCTTCACCACTGGCCTCTCCTGTCCTCTCCTGGGGCTAAGCATCAACTCTTCTCTTTGAGGCTTTTGTGCCATCAAAACCAGCCTCACCTGGGTGATTCTGTGAATTAGTGGTTTCTCTGTATGCACGTCTGCATACCATATGCATGCCTAGTACCTGAGGAGGTCAGACAAGTGTGCTAGATCCCTAAGAACTGGAGTTATGGATCCTTATGAGACACCATGAGGGTGATACACATTGTAACAGGTTTCTCTGGAAGAGCAACAAGCACTCCTAACTGCTGAACCATCTCTCCAGCCCTTGAGAAATTATTTTGAAAAAAATTTAGCAAGGACATTTAAAATTACACTGTGTTCTCAGATTATGTGGGTTCAAGTTTTATTTTTGCATTTGAGGTTTGTGGTCTGGTACAAGTTATTGAGGCTTTCTTGTCCTGGTTCTTAGGGCTGTGGGATGCTAATGGATATTAGTACCAAAGCACTAGGAATGGTACCAGAAATGTAGTAAAGTGATTATTTACACACACACACACAATATTGTTAATATTGTTTGTTTCCATTTTTGTCTCCATCTTAGGAAGTTTTACATGAAGTTTTGTGGAATGGGATTATTCTAGTTTCCTGTAACTACACCTTTCCTAGAATATGTGGCTAGTAATCTCTAATGACACTAAGGTTTTAAGACAGTTTGGAAACTTCGAGGGATATTTGCAGAAGATTCCAGAAAGCCTAATAAAAGATTATTTATTAATGCTACTAAATCTCTACAAGGGAGCACAGTACTGGGACCTAAGAACTCATAGGACCACACCCACACACCTACTACAGTCGCTCAAGTCTGGAACACTGACAACACCCAATGTAAATAGGGATAAGGAACAACTGCAACTGACTCATTGCTGATGGAGGTCCATGAATGTGCAGCCACACTAGAAGGGTCTGGCAGTCCCTGAAAACACACACACAGACATACAGACACACAGTCACACAGACATACACGCATACAAAGAGAGAGACACGTACACATCAAACCAGTTAGTTTTTAACTAACTGGATGTATCTCTTTTATTGTTGGAAATTGAAAACCACCCTCATGCCCTTAAGTAAGCAAGTAGTTAAATAAATGATGGTACATTAGTAAAATGAAATATTATTCAATACTTAACAAAGGAGTTTTCAAATCATGAAAATATTTAGAGAAAACATAAATGTATGTGAGTATCATGAAAAAAGAGGCAATCTGAAAATTCTACACACTGCACAATTTCTGTGATGCATGTTCTGAAAAGCAGAAAGAATTTTTAGATGTATTGTGCTTTTAATTATGTATGTGTGTGCATGTCTTTGTGTGTATGGAAGTGCAGTTGCCTGTGGAAGGAAGAAGGGTGTGTCAGAGCCCCTTAAATTGGAGTAACCGGTGGGTGCTGGGAAGTGAACTCTGGTCTTCTGGAAGACCTGTGTATGCTCTTAACCTTTGACTCATCTCTCCAGGCCTCTAGAAAGGCAATTATTTAGACAGCAAAAAGGAAAATAGTTATCTAGTGATCTTTCCCCTGTTTATAACCCATGGCATTGAACAGAGGGTTTTAAGATAATGAACTTATGATCATGGGAACATGTCATTATAGATATATCTCAATAACCTGATGAAAACAATTGCTGTGGGTGGTTATGATGAATCAGTAGAGGGTTGTTAATTATAACAAATATTCCACTGTGAGGAAAAAATCTATGCATTTAAGCAATAAGGAACAGGAGAAATTCTAGGACTTCCTTAGCAATTTTCTGTGAATTTAAAACTGCTTTATAAGTTAAAAGAGAGAATATGCTAAGGAATTCGAGAGCATTTGTGGGCCTATTACTTCTTTTTCTCAGTCTCTGGAACTAAAGTGATCTGTAAACCTTTCTGGACATTTTTGCATACATCCCCCTTGGTATCTAAACTACCTATGTGTCTTGAATGTTGAAGTGAGGATTACAGATTGTGTTTTCATGTCTAAATTTGCCCAACAAATATATTCAACCATGCTACCAAACTATGCATTGAATTAGTGTTGAGCCATGATAGAAATCTCAGAGAAACCAGCTCTAAGTAGGAAATGGTGTTACAGAAGCATAAGCTAGAGAAACAGCCTGGGGAATAACACTATGTTCTTTCTTTACAGATAGATGGATAGATAGATAGATAGATAGATAGATAGATAGATAGATAGATAGATAGATAGATAGACAGATAGACAGATAGATGATAGATAGATAGATAGACAGATAGATGATAGATAGATAGATAGATAGATGATAGATAGATAGATAGATAGACAGATGATAGATAGATAGACAGATGATAGATAGATAAATAGATAGATAGATAGATAGATAGATAGATAGATAGATAGATAGATAGATAGATAATTTTCCCTATTACTATTCACTTTGGTCAGTCCTGTGTTCCCTTTACTATACATTGCTTCTGTATTCTTAGATCAAACATGTAATTGTTTTATTCTTTGAAAGTTCTATACATTTATACAATGAATCTTGGTTATAAACACTTCCTTCTTTCTCCCAACTTTATGCCTCCCCCATTATAACTCACTGAGACCAATCACTACTGCCCACATACTGATGGATAAAACACTTTTTAAAAAAATTATTTTATACTTCAGCATCAATTTCCTTTTAATAAGTATACTATTTTCTCCCTCTCATCCCTTCTATGTACCATCCCCCACTCACTCTCAAATTCACAACCTCTTTTTCTTAATATTACAAGTATGTATAAATGTGTAGAAATATAAATATAACCTGCTAAGAAAACCACAACTTGTCAATATCCCAAGATTACCATTTTTGATGTCACACTTACTGAGTCAGAGCTTGTTTTAAGCCCACCCCAGGAGCACTACCTCTAGTAGACTTGAAACTGTGTTACTGTATGGGGTTAGAGTACAAAGAACTCAGAGTTGGCAAGCCCTCACCTCATACTTCGAAGTTTATGAATGAATTGCTTCCCTTTCTCCCCGTCCATATTCCCAATAGTGAAAGAAGCAAATGCTGGTTAATAAACTATCTAAACAAAGGCCTCGTTGATGTCCACTTGGAACACCCAGCCCTATAAAGGTCTTCTTCTTCAGGGAATGTTGGCTTAGAAGCAGCTTCTGCCTCTCAGGGTGAAGTGCTTTCTCAGAGATGACATCACCTGCATTCGTGTGCTCTGATTTCAAGTTCTCGTTAAGGAGGTCTTTACTTCTATCGCCGCCAAGATAAACGTACACTTGGCTTTGTCCCTAAGGATTGTGCTTCTTTTCCTTTCTCACTTTTGTCAACCACCCCGAGATCAATGAAGTGTTATTGTCTTCTGCTTCAATGATACTTCCACAATTGCTCTCCCCTGTGCTCCTAAGAGCTGTTGATTTTGAGTTTATATTGTGCTGTGTTCCTAAACCACTCACATCGTTAGATCAGAGAGACAGTAGATTAGAAAGACTCCTACTCTGGGTCACCTCTGGCTTGAAGCTTTCAGGACCCACTGAAGCAGATGTTCCTTGAAAGGATGAGCACTGGCATCCTGTGGAGCATTGTCACCATGTCACTGTCACTCTTGGGGGGTTGTTTTCATCTTCATGGTTTTCAGTTCTTTCTCTTGCCTCTATCTGCTCATTGGTTCTTGACACTAAAAAGAGCAGTGGGGGCTGGGGGAGGGAGTGGTAAGTCCTGTGTGTTAATGCAACCCATGGTTTAATTGAGATAAGCCAGATGGCTGGGCTAGGAAGAGGAGGCGGCTGAAAACTCTGCAGACAAAACGCAAAAACAGATAGTGTGCGCCATGATCGAGGTGACAGATATAGGCAAGTTTCTCTACTATATGCTTGACTTATCTTTTTTTTCTTCACCTGCTTGGTGTAAGTGACTTTTGAATTCTTTCCTCAACCTCCCTTTCTCCTCCTATTTTCTTTCCATTTCCCTTCATATCCCTAAGTGGAAAGTGAATCAGAATGAGTATGGAACAATGATTCCAATCTCTACCTTTCACCATTTGTCATTTCCCTCACTCGAGACTCTTCCACATTGCTAGCATGTTACAAATAGCTCTGGAATCCCCTAGGAATCATTGAGTGTAGGTGCATACATATGTGCATGCTCATGCATGCACACACACACACACACACACATACATACACACACACACACACACATACACACACACACACACACTGGGATGTCAGAATAGAGTTGATAGAATATGTGCATGTATCTTTATTAGTTAGCACCAATTTCCGTGTGTATGTTAGAATTTGGAATGAAGGTGTCTTATGGGTATTCCTCTGCTCTGTTTGACAGCATTCAGCACATGGTTTGTATGAGATGTTCTCTTTTCTTCTGACTTCAAGCTGCTTTCATAACTCCAGCATCTGATTTCCCAGCATTTCTCCTCTGGTTACTGTAGAGTCTTCAATGCACCCCTCCCTTATTTAAATTTTGGCTAACAAATTACATGTGTATTTCTTTGTGAGTTTAGCAAATTCTGTTTGGTTGAATTTTAAGAATTCTCTTGGTATTTGTAGGTATGGAAAATACATTGTGTTCTTATGAATACTATTAGCGTGGTGCAAAGGAACACAGTATAATCATAGGCACTTTTGGCCTATACTCTGCCTTTTGAGCATGTTTAAAAAGGGGGAGGTTGGAATGCCTGTGTGACTGGGTGAGATTCTGCCTCAGGGTGCATAGCATGGGGAACAGAGGGTGTGCTGATTTAGTCCTCCTGGATGAATTCCCTAGAGCAGCATATAGTCTTTATATTAAAATTGATGGCAGTGGTTGTACTGATGAAGAAAATTTCCTAAAAAGCAAAGCTATATCCTTTATCATGTGTTATCTCTTGTGTTAAGTTGTAATGAGAGAAAACTGTCTGTTTCCGAATAGTCTCACGACAATAATGCTTTCTATAACACATCATGGCTTACCAAGTATCTGACCTTCCATGCTTCATATGCTCCTTAAAGTGACCCTTAAATGTGTATATATATCATTATCTAAATAGTGTAGAGGAAATCAATTTACCCACAGGCATTTTTATATATACTTCTATACAGTGCTGTTATATAATACCAAATTAGTTAAAGAGTCAGAAGTTGAACCCAGGTTCTTTTACTGTAATTCTTGAGCCATTTTGCTTACTTGGATACACAGTGAAGAGATAGAATAAATGAGTCTGTGTGTATAAATCTATCATGACCCCTGTTATGCAAATACATCATCAGTTTATGAATATCCATTTGTTAGAACAACACAGTCATCTTGTTCAACCCATTTTAGATAGTATTATAGAAAACAATCTATACAGATTGAGGCTCTAGCACTGAGACAATTCTGTGAAAGAAATGCTTATACCCCAGTCTCTTCATTTGTTAACTGAGGCTAGCAATAATTATGTCATAACTCACTGGTACATCAAAGATCGTAATCAGAATGTTAAAATCTATGAGACAGGAGCTCTTATTCCCTTACTATTTTACTATAAATACTGTAACTATGTGACACAGATATATTTTTTCATTTTCCTCTGGCTCCTTATATAGATAGGCAGATAGAGATGATGTAGATAAACAGATAGAGATGATACGTAGATTTGAAAATGTATTGTCTAGTGGGTACCCTGATAAATGCAATAGATTTATCATTTCACTTAGTTCTTGCCTCAGACTTGCAAGTTAGATTTGACAACCTAATATCCATTATACAAATGAGATCAAGCACAGACAAGTGACACAGCAGGTGTCATGCAGTGAGAGATGGACCTGGAGTCTAATGTAAGATCTTCTAGCCCAAAACTTGTCTTCTTATCTACTGGACTTGTTGTTAAGGTTTAAATACAACCATGTACTACATCTAGCATTGGAAACTACACTCAAATATTCAATTATCAAGAATTTTCTTCCAGCCTAAATTTCTAAAATCAGGATTTCTTTTTTGAACATCTCTAAAGTAAATAAATATAAAGCTTTAGTTCATAAAGAACTTTAATCTCAATTTCTGAAGACTAACTAGGCTGATGCTCTCTCCCCATCTTATGCTGGGTGATGAGGGCTTCTTGAGTTCCCAAGTAATGAGACTTTCTCCCTTAAGCCCATAGTCCTCATGAACTCCAGAATTAAGTGCTCTTGTAGGTTTCACAGCACTGTAAACAATGGAGCTAGCTTCTTTCCAGGCAAGCCGAGGAGCAATACAAAGTGACTTATACCCCATATAATAGTGAACTTAGTTCTTTCGTTAGAATGCATTTATCCCATGAGACCTCTTGGAAAAGTTAATTTTGTAATTGGTAAGTGCTTTAAAAATTGATTTGTTGCAAAATAACCTATAAAATAGTAATCTTCACATTTTTGGAATAGCAAAATGTACTTATAAAGTATTAAATAAACAGTATTGTAGGAATACTAATGATTAAACCAGAGTCACTACAGCCCTTCATCCCTTAATATGGAAAAAGAGTATCTATGCCCCAGACATCAGATAGACACACAGAAATGGCCATAGTAGAGAGAGAGAGTCAGCTCTGACCCTGTCTACCTGGCTGCACCATCTTTATAAAGAGCCCAAGATCGACATGTGAACATTAGAGGACGAGTAACTGTAAAAGTTCAAAGTAGCTTTGTGACATCATAGCTTTGTCATCCTAGGTAAAGCGTCATCTGTTGACTCTTGACCTTAGCCATCTTTTGTCATTTGAGATACTAAACATGGCAGTGTCTGTCAGAGCCCTAGAGATGGAGGGGTCTCTGTGAAAGTAGGTTCCTTTCCTTTGAGGACTGACTGGTGAGGAGCTAGTCAGACATGCTATCATTGGTGACAGCTGAGTCAGCAGGTGCATTCTGGTTGAGAATGCCCTCGTTGTGCTAATTTTTATAAGCATGGAATAAAAAACAACTTATTTATAAGTATACTTAGAAAGTATAATGAGCACCTTAGAGGAGAAAGTTCGATAATTTTTAAGGAAAATTTTATGTCCGTAACAAAGCTAAGTGGAAAGTAGAGACCATAACCACTGAGCTTCTATCCTCACAGATCCTGTCTTCCTGGAATGGTTATTTTGAAGTGAAGATGAAAGAGAATGTCAATCAAGCCTGAGACTGAGGATCTCAGACTTGGTTCAGATCCAAACGGGCTGGAGAGTCCAGTCTTCCTTTCTGACTCCACTGCTCACTGTAACTTCTACCAGTTTGCCCTTTGTAGACTGTATGGGGTAAACCTCCTCAATCTTCTGTTTCAAATGAGGAAAGTGTGAATTCCAAGGGAGCCACAGAAGTGTGATTTCCCACTTACCTCTCTCCCCTCTCTAGTCCACCATTCTATCATCTAGAAGACCAAAGTTTTACACATTCTCATTCAAAATTTACATGTGAAGGGTGGACTTCCTTTTTTTCTGGAGAAACAATACAAGACTAATAGGTACATTTAAAAAGTTCCTTAAGAGAAACTGGAGTTATGTTCACATTCCACAGTACTTCATGAGATTTGCGGTGGTGGTTGATTCATGTAAGAGATATATGAAAAGCCAGCACTGACTGTGAGGCTAGAAATCGCTGTGTAAAGTATTGAACTTGGGCATGTGTTTACATTGGCTAAAGGCAGAGGCGGTCTTATGGATACACATGGAATCGTTTCGCTCCCCAGGTGCTTTCCCTGCTTAAAGTCTTCCTTACCATCTCACCTACTGTAAAATGGCAATAGCAATGTGATGGTTAGTCCTCACTGAGAACTTGATGGAATTAAATACCTAGGAGACCAAGGACCTTCCTGTATGTCTCTGTAAGGCCATGTTCCCAGAGGCTTCGCTTACGGGAGCCCCCTACTCATGAATGTGAATAGAACTCTCCAGTAGCTAGGAGTCCTATATTTGAAAAAAGAAAAGAAGAGGAAAGAAAAGAAAAGAAAAGGTAGAAGAAACCAGCAACTACAGTCTACCCTCTCTCCTCCCTCCCCATTCTCTCTGTCCCTTCCCCCCTCCTATTTCCTCCTACTTCTTCCCTCCTTCTTCAGACTGCCACAGTGTAAGTTGCTCTTCTTCTCCATGCCTTCCCTGCCATGCAAAACGATAACCTTTGGAGCTAAACCACACCCCCCAAATCTTCTCCCTTAAGCTGTTTTATTTTGGTATCTTACCACCATGAGGAAAAAGTTAACAGAGGTAGCCATTTAATAGTATATAGTAAGCTAACATAGTGAAGAAGAAGCAAGCAAGATGGTTAAGTGCTTAGATTCAGTGTGAGTGAATGAGAGTAAAAGATAGCAACCAATTATACTCCAGTTAATTTAGCCAGTGGATTGTAATGGAGGACTCTTCTGGTAGACTATATTAGACACATTGATCTCAACCATTTGATAGGAATATATTATGCCTAGCCAGATAAGAAGTGTGATTCAGTGCTAAGGTGCTAGGATAAAATCAGCAGGAAGAGCAAGGCAAAAGGCACATGTGAGAAAGAGTGAGTACATGGTGAGTTCCATGGGACCATGACCCCAATGTCTCAGTGGGTGACACTTGCTCTGCTAGAGTCATCGGGATGATGATATCTGACAAGAATCCCAGAAGAAAGATCCAAATATGGACATTTCTCTCTGAAAGAAAACAGAACACTGTGTGTGAGTTATCTCTGAGTAGGAATAGAATATTCCTTTAGTAAGAATTCTTTGGACAGAAAATAAACATTAATGAACACCTACAGAAGGCATAGCATTAAGTTAGACAATATAAAGAGAGACGAGTCTCTAGGCCAACTTACACTTATCTCTCAGGGTAGAGCGAAGGTTGTAGATGTGGAAGTATTGGTTATAGTTCATGTTATTTATTCATTACCATTACAAACTTTTGTGGACTATAGGGGTCAAAATAACAAAAATCTGTAATTCTTATCCACTTCAGGCTGCTCACTGGAGTAATCATTTTCTCTTAATTACTTGATTTCATTCTTGCTTTGTATAATCTATAAAGTAGATGTGAGTAGCAAATCTTACAACCCTTGGCAGGTAGAACTGAACTTAGGTCAAAGCCCGAATGAACAGATCTTATCCTTAATTGTTGACTGTAACAACAATTATGACTTGTTGCCAACAAAAGATATGCAGGAAGGTTCCAGGTTATATATGGATATGAGCATTAAAAGCATATTTGTTAAGTTTAGTAGTAGGAAACAAAGTAACCCATGATTTCGTAGTTGTTTTCAAAGTTAGATGAAGGAGAAGTGCTGCCTTTCAAGTTAATTGTACAGCAGTTGGATAGACATAAAAACTGAAAGTGGGAAACTGCACTGAGATACTATCCTGATCATCCATAAACCTCTTCAGGGATAGTTTATTGTCCCATGCTCTCTGGAAGTCCAGTCCCAATACAGATCCACAAGCTCTCAGCATCACACAAAGCCATGATTGACTAGAAAGAGAAAAATAAAGATCAGAGTTGCTGTAACCCTTGTCTACCTTCTGTTCTCCAGGAGTATTCTAAGCATTTACTTCACTTCTCTACCCAAATCCCTCTGACCTTTTCTCTCACTATATAATCTTCATAATCTTTGCCAAGAAAGTATCAAAGTATCTCATGGGAACATGTCTCTCTCTCTCTCTCTCTCTCTCTCTCTCTCTATATATATATATATATATATATATATATATATATATATATATATACATATATATGTATATATATATGCATATTGTATATATATGTATATACATATGTATATATATACATTGAGGCACAGAATTATCAAGTAACTTCTAAAAGTGTAACTGCAAATAATGACAGACAGGTTTCAGACCATGGTACTGTGGCACTGTGGCTATAAGCTTTGCCCCATTATCCTCTACACCATACTTTCTTGGGTCTTCTATACTGGTAATTTAATCCATGGTTAGATATGTTAAAGGAAGAGTAGGAGGTAAACCTGCTTCTGACCATAATGTCCAGGTCAGCTGAGCCCATAGTTTGGAAGATGAGCTTGTAATTCTGTGTGTCTCAACTGCACATACCTGTGTTTGGATTGAATTGGTTGATTCCCTCCCTGGTACTGGAGAAACTCATACTAGAAACATCCTCCATGATTAGTATTTCTCCTGTCCCAGCTGTGTACAGAATGACTGCTCTACCAACATATCTTTGCCTTAGCTACCTTATCTATAGCCTCATTCAACAAAAGGGCATTCTTCCAGATGAGAAAGTGTCCTAAAATCCTTCCCAGTCCCTATTAAGACTTTATCTCTTCAGTTTGTATTCCTTTTCTTTTCCTACTTGCTCCTTTAATTTCTTTATTTAGCTCTTCTTTTGCTTCTGTTAAGTATTGAGTGGAGAATGTGACAAATGGAGACCTCATTCTATAGGTCACAGGGAGGTATGCATGAGAGCACAGAAGGACTCTGAGGAATAGATTTGGATAAGTATTATGCATGGAATCAAATCTAAGTGGAAAGGCAGACCTTGGAAAGGATTTAATAGTGTCACATGCAAGTACTGGAAATTTCTGTGATGTAGGAATTCTCTAATCAACTGAAGCAAGGGATACCAGTTGAGTGGCCTTTATTATTATTATTATTATTATTATTATTATTATTATTATTATTATTATTATCATTTAGTAGTTCCTGTTCAGATGAAGCATGTATAAGTATATGGATTGCTTGCTGTATTCTTTGCTGTCTTTTCCTTGGGTCACAAAAGCATATAAATGTCCCCTTTCTCTTCAGTTCTACCAGTCTACAGTCCATTATTATTGCAAGCATAGTCTTTTTAAAAACACAGTTGCGTAATACTGTCACTATAAGTATTAGTTACTTTTCTATTGCTGTGATAAAACACCATGACCAAGCTTATGGTCGGGGATTAGAGTCCATCATCATCATGTTGGGGACACATGACAGCATACACACTGTGACTGGAGCTGGAACGTAAGAGCTGAGTGTTCTCAGCTGAAATGAAACTGCTAGCAGAAAACAGAGTGAGTGAAGTTGAACAAATCTTTAAGCTCTCAAAATACTCCCTAATGGCATACTTCCTCCAGCAAGATCATAGCTCCCAAACCTCCTTAGATAGGTTCACCAACTGGAAACCAAATATTTAAATATCTGAGCCTACGGGGGCCATTCTCATTCAAAGCACCACACTATGTTTAGAAATGTCTAATGCCTGTTTTGTCTATGGCAATGATTCCAAAATCTTAGTCAATCAAAACCATCTGAGGATTTTCAGAGAGTACCGTCTCTTCAGCACTATCCTTGAGTGAATGTTAAGTCATGAAATATATCCCCTTTCAAATCCACATATTAAGCACCTATTCCCTAATGCCTCTGAATGTAACTTTATATAAAGGTAGAATATACGAAGATATAGTTGATGAAAAGAGACATTAGTCGTGAAGAAGGATCCTGATCCAATGACTTGCATATTATATGAAAATATTAGAAGACACAGAACCCTTTAGAGGCTTTGGAACTATGAGCTTACTGTTAGAGCTAGTGGTAGGAACCATCTGCAAGCCATAGAATGGCCTCAAAAAAATAGAACGTGTGACACCTTGACCAAAGCTTTCTAGGCTCTAGAATTATCAGAAAATTAACTTCTGTTACTGAAGCCACATAGTCTGGCTCACATTTTATTATGGAATTCCTAGGAGATTCATACAATTGCAGTCAGACTATGCACTTCTAGCAGTCACTCAGTTACTACTGTCCTTCACAGACTGAGCTAGTGTGTTCCCACCCTCTTACTTATTTATATAGTGGGGCTTTTAGCCAAATAGACTCTGTAGATTTTTAAATATGCCAACCATCCCCAACCGTTAACCTCAGCTCATGCTGTTTTACCAGCTTGGTACTCTTTTGACCTTTTCCCTGCAGGCTGACAAAGTCCCTGTGTACCATTCAGTCTTTGTCTCTGTGCATCTAGATCTAGGTTCACCCTTATGTTCTTTC
>NW_022196900.1:10218050-10221663 GCF_008632895.1 Mastomys coucha
GCCTCGAACTCAGAAATCCGCCTGCCTCTGCCTCCTAAGTGCTGGGATTAATGGTGTGCACCACCACCGCCTGGCCACCCTTATGTTCTTACAACTCATAGAAGCAGAGATCCAATGGTGGTTACCAAGGGCTGGAAGGAATGAAAGGAGAGTACTCACAGTAAAATCTCAGGTAATAGAAAGAATTAACTCCACAAATCTATTATATTCCATGGTGGTTGTAGCTATTAATAATGTACTATACCCTTGAAAACATCTTAGAAAGTAGATACTAAGTGTCCCTACCACAAATAAAGGTGCATATAAAGACCTTCTGTGTGTCAAATTTAGCCATTCTAAGGTATATATAGTTTTAAAACATATACACAATATATATTTAAAACTGTATATATATATATATATATATAGTATACTATTTTTATTTGTCTGCTAAGATCCATATTCACATTTCATGCTGATAATCTCATATCACATATAGAATTTTTATTTTTATTTTTATCCAATTTTATATTATAATTTGATAAAACTATCCATCTGTATGTTTCAGTATCACGCTTACTCAGGTGTGTGTCTAAAGTTAGTCACCAAGACAACATCTCACTGATTATTATTTTTAAAATGTCTTTTAAAGTATAAGAAGGTAAATGTAACTATACTAAAGGAATCCCACTTACTGTGATATAAAAAAAGGAATATGATAACTCTTCAAATCCTTCCTAATGGTTCACTACAATAGAAATTGCTTTTAATTTAAAGTTATATATTAAAAAAGAAAAATATATCCATGAATTAAAGAAAGTGGGGAAAGAAAACCCCTGTGTAAACCTAACCTCCTTGGGAGTGTTCCCATCATCCTATTTGAACAAAATTAATTGTTCTTCTGTGACTGTAGAACTTTGTCTTTTCATATTTCTTTAGTGTAGCATAAGTATTTATGCTTCTTGCCTTGACGAGCTACAATATCACAATGTCATTACCTCTGCACTTTGTAACTAGCCTAGAGCCTGCCACCTTTATGGATACTCTGTAAATGCTGGTTGACTAAATGTTTGGTTAAATAAGCAGGTGGATTCTTATTGTGTTTAAAAATGAGCTTTGAAAGTAGTCTTAGATGAAGAAGTCTCTGATACTAAGCCAGTATTCACCCTCCCTGGATAAGATCCCACAGGGAAGAAAGTGTATCTCCTTTAGAAAACTGCTACTGAGTCCAGCTTCAGACTTATATCCATAACTCATATAATAAGAATCTTAAACTATCTCTGTTTCTAACTTAATTTAAAAAATAAAAGACCAGGGTACTGCTAGACCACGGTATTGGGTAAAACCATCCCTTTGGCAGTTTTAACACTTGTCAACATTAGAACTAAAGAGAGACTGCCTCTGTGGCCTGAGAACAACTTCAGTCCTCACCTTACAAAAGAGGCTCTGTGCTTACAAGTGTGTGTTAGCTGGTCTGATGGCCTCCTAAGAACTTCACACACAAGCTGCTCTCTGTGGCTCACAGTGTAACCTTCCCCAGTGCCTAGTAGTCTTGTATATTTTCAAAGTCTGTGCATTTATGAATTATGAGAGATGTTCACAGTGAGGGCTTTCTTTAGTAATTATGGGGTTTTTTCTTTCTCTCATTCATTTTTCCTTACTCCCTTCCCCCCTTCTCTCTCTGATTTTGGGCTATCATTAGAAAAAGTAGTCACTTGAGTCATGATGCTTCTTCATAACCCTGTGATTTTGATCTGCCCTGGGAATCAGCAAAGTGTTTGGACCAAGCACCTTTTTGGCTCCATGTCTTTTTAGCCCTTAGGAGGGGAATAGAATACAAAAAAGGCACTAGAGGCAGACACCCTGTAACTAAGAAGGATGCAAAGCAGAATTTAGGAGAAAGAAAGAGATTCAGAAAACAGGATGGAGAGGTAGGACTTCAAAAGAAAAGGGGGATGTGAGTATCTACATGAACAGGAGTAGGGAGGGGCATAGCTTGGAACCTGGGGGTGGCTTTGTGGGAAACCAGCCATTGTGCAGAAGGTATGTGGATGGGTGGGTTTCACAGGCCCACATATCACATGTTGGTATATCTAGACCTCTCTATCTCTTTTACTCATTCTACCTTATGAAATCCTCACCAGAACCCTCTGAGAAAATATGTAAAGCTGGCTCAGCAGAAGTAAGTCCTCTGCCCAGTGCCACCCAGAATATGGTAGAAATGGAATAAGAATCCAAACATGCTTTTATTTCAGAGTTTGTTTTAACAGTCAAACCCCAGCTGCTACCCTTTTCTTATAGATGAAAGTATTTTGTCCACCATGGTCACAGTTGAAGACAAACTTAGATGCTCACTTTGTGAGAGAGTGGGCAAAACTGTGTGTCCTCCTATGTGTGTGCAGCTAGGATGGTGTCTACCTGCCCCTCTGACAGGAAGGACTGGATGAAGTCTATGGTGGTCGATGTTCTACATCTTGTCATATCTGTGAAGAGAGCTGTGTAGTCCCTGTGCGCCCCTCAGGAATGTGCCTGTGGCACATCAGTTTAAACAGCCCTGAACCCTCATCTCCTTCACTGTCCTCTCTAGTTTCACCATCTGTGGACCCTGCTCTAGTCGCGGTGATTCTGCTGACCTGATCTGTATTTATCTGCCTCTAATGTAATGCTTCTTGCACACCTAACTCAGGGAAACCCCACAAGACTGGAGAATTGTTACCAGCAATTCCCAGAAGCCAGACTTGAGTGTTTAGTCTAACTCACCCCCTCCAGCCTCTCATTTGCATCTATTTGCCAAAACTCTTTTGCTTAGACCTTCCCTTCTGGAATAAATCTCAGATATTTGCTCTAGTTCCTTTTCCTCTTTTAATGATGTCAGGAAAGTCCTCCTCATACATTAACCTTAGGAATACTCCCTACATATGATCTGTTGCCCATCCTAAAATTCCCACCAGATTAATCTTCCTCAAGCACAATATTGGTTCCCAGAGAGCTCAGCCTTTGAAAATTTCTGACCTATGATCACTGCTGTCTCACCTGATGGAATTATACATGTAAAGTGCAATCTTCTATTGAGTTGTGCAATCCCTCTGGTTGTCTTCCATCCATTTGGGATCTATAGCGGCTTGCCTTTCCCTACAGTGGGCTCTCACACCAGGCATTCACTAGAGTTAGCCAAATAGAATGGGTTGGCTGGCCATGAAATTCTTATGCCATAGTTTTTTCTTTGTAGAACTCTATTCATATTATTTGACTATATTTCATAGAGAAGTTAGTGGTCAATGTATTTTTATTCTCTTTGCCTCTTATGAATAATAACTATAGTTGTTTTTATTTTCATATTTGGGAGTTTAAAAACCTCATCAGTACCACACCAGGCTTTCTAGGGAAAGTATCATCCCTCTAGCTCCTCTTCCTACCTCCATAACATTATGTGTATTTTTTATCTTGAGTTTTAAGCCTTTAGTTCAGGATTGTTTTCTTGTTCTGTATCTTTGAATGTTTTTATATTGTTATTTTTTTTTCTTCCTCTGTTTCACCAACATCAGTTACATGTATTTCAGGTTTCTTTCACCTCTCACAACTACAGTCATCTTTATAATCACACCAGCTTCACCTCTCACAACTACAGTCATCT
>NW_022196900.1:10222012-10224137 GCF_008632895.1 Mastomys coucha
CTACAGTCATCTTTATAATCACACCAGCTTCACCTCTCACAACTACAGTCATCTTTATAATCACACCAACATCCTTTTTCTTTGTTTAATGCCCTTTCTTCAAGACTTTCTACAACATCCCTTGACTCTGTTTTTGTTTTCTCTCTGCTATTAATGGGATTTTACTTGCCATATATTTATTCTTCTTTTCCATTTTGTTTTTTACATTCTGATAAATCATTCTTTTTGCCACCTTTGTGTAATACTCACCTCTCTGAAGCCCCATGTTCCTTCTTAAGACTCTTTCTATACCTATTTGTAACAGCCCCATGTCTAATGAGATTTACTTGTAGAACTCCATCGTTACTGTAGGTTAGATTTTCTTAATATAATTTCTTCATAGTTGTGGGGATTTAGTTCTTGTTTGTTTAGTTTTGTAGCTTTCACATTGAGGCATCAGACTTAATTTTTTATTCTGATTATCAGCTTCAGAGGATTATGTCAGAATGGAGTGTGATAGAACAATTAATTTGGAGTTTTCCATATGTTTGGCGGAGCCTTCTTGTCTCAAACGCTTATTTTAAAATTTGTTACTTTGTGGTTGTTTGGTTTATTCTTCAGCAGCTGATTTTAATTTCTCCACTCAAATATCTAGTGTAGTTTTCAGGAAACCTCTTAGTGTGTAATCTGGGGACTGCTGCCTCTTGTCACTCCTCGGTGTGCTTTCTCCTGAGAGACTCTACGAAACAGGAAGTTACATTTTGGCTAGGACAAGAACCACTTGGTTATCATTCCCCTTCAGACCAATAAAGCATCAGAATGCAACCTGTTGCTTTTTTTGTATGCTGGTATATTCAGATTTCATATCCATATTTGAAAAATATCTTTTTGCCTCAAACAAAATGATCTTTCAACAGGCCTTGAAGAGCAGTAGCTGTAGCTTGGTGCTGACGCGTGAAAGCTGCATGAGACCTGAGGAGGATGCTTTGCCCTCAGCACCCACCCAGAGCATCGCTTGTCTGCTGTACTGCATTGGGCAACAGCATTGCCATTTCCAATTACAGAAATCTCTCCTGTTAGCAGTTATTGTAAAATACAGTATTTGAGTGAAAAAAAAAAAGGAAAGACATTTCTACCACTAATCAATGCTGTGATTTTAAAAGTCAAATCAGATTAAAAGCCATATGTGGCTAATAGATAAATAGTCTGTGAACTAGTTACCATGGAACTAACAATATCTATTACCATTTGACCTGGTTGGATGATGTTTTAGAAACCTTCCAGGAGGAAAAACTTTCAGAACCATGATATTTAAATATAAGATGGCAATATTTGCCACAAAGCATAATCTTTATAAATCCAGGTCATCCTAGACTTACTTGCTGGCATATCTAGCAGCCTGCTTGTTTATTTGCTTTCAAATATGTGTACTTATTTTCAAAGGGAGATACATGAGGGTTTCCCAAGCAAAGGAAGGCATCAGCTATTGCTGACATGGGAGGTGAGGGCTTCTTGCTTTTAAATAGTGCAGAGGGTGGATAGCAGAAGAGCATCCTATTAAGAAGGAGCTTATCACCAGAATCTTTAGCATTCTGGGTGAATGCTTGAGCCACACAGGGAGTCTTGTGTGAGGCAGCAGTATGTGCCTCCCCTCCTCCTCTTGCTTCCTAAAGGGTCGGCAGCTATGTATGCAGCTGTGTCCTTCTTGCTGAGTACAAATGAGTGCTAATTCATCAATGTATATTTTATACTGAGATCAAACATAGTCTCAGACCTCATTCATATAATCCTCAAAGAATCTACTGTAAACTCATTCAAGTAGGACTGACAAAAGCAATCCATTTTCCTTTATTCCTAGTATTGGTCTAATTTTCCATCAGGCTCCTTGATTAATGAAATCCTCAAAGTAAAAGTGTGAAGGTAGAAATTTGCAAAACTGTGCAAGGATGAGATCTCTTGCCCCCAACCATTCACTTTGCTATTTTCCTGTTATTTGGGTATGGGCAGCTGCCATTCAATTTGAACATTTATGGATGCCTTCTGTGAGCTAGTAATATTAAACCTAATAAAGTAACTACAAAGGGGGAATCAAATACCCATGGGAGGAGTTGCGGAGATTAACTATGGAGCAGAGACTGAAGGAAGG
>NW_022196900.1:10224764-10242707 GCF_008632895.1 Mastomys coucha
AAAAAAAAAAAAAAAAAAAAAAAAGTAACTACAAGGAGCTAGCCAGCTAGCCATTCAACAGTTACTGAAAACATCTTTGATAGATGTGGCCTCTGGCTGCAGCAGTTAAAAAATAATGGGCATTGACCTTACCCTGTTGGAAGAGAGTTCTGAGTAGGGAAGATAAGAATTCTGTAGATATAATGGTTAACTACTAAGTACACAAAGTATTTCAAAGTAGTTGGCACACCTTAGACAGTGGTGCTGAGTTTTCTATGGGTGAAAGAGTTTGTCATCTAACTAGAAATATTAGACATCAGACATCAGAAAATAGAACTTGATGTGACAGACATAAATAAAAGAGCAATGTACATGGAACAGAAGAGCCAAAGACATGATTAACTCTGTCTGATAGGGTCAGGGAAGGACAGAAAGGAAAGGCTCAAGGGAGATTTTAATGAAAGAATCCATGTCAATGGACAGTTGAGGATCAGGGAACAAGTACAGGCAGATGAAGTAGGTGGAGTTCCGATGCTAAGGAATGCTTTTGCATAACATTTGCTGGTAACTGCATAAGACTGAATGACAAGCAAAGGGCTGGCTTAAGATTTTAAAGATCACTACATGACATATAAAGAAGCTTAAACTTTATCTTTATGTGTCAGAGAGCCTGACATCGACATTGGTCCACTTCTTACCCACTGACTATTTAAGGCTGGATTTGTGCATGTGAGGAAGTTTGGAGATAAATACTTCAAGCTTTCATGCTGTATGAAAGGGGCCACTGAAACAATGAGCTATTACAATGACAAATTGGAACTGCCAACTTCTAAATACCTACTGTAATTTATGCATTCTTCCCCCTTCACATGACTTCCCTGTGACCATAGAGATGGAGAGGGAATATTTTGGAAATATATTTAGAAGGAACAATTGACCTGTAAGCTGACTAGCCATGATCCCTGGGAAAGGGAATGAGTAACATGACAGGTGGAATTTTCACTAAGGTACAGAATCTAGAAGAATTGAACTAATTTGGCCAGTTTAGTTTCAGAGATATGAACTGGAGGTTCCTGTATACATCCAACAGTACATCTATTGTGTAGGTAGGTCTATGTGTTTAAATTCAAATGTAGCCGGAAGGCTGGATATAGGAATTTGAGCATTGTTAACATATCCTTATGGTTAAAAACATCCAGACACAGCATGGCAGTGTACACCTGTAATCCCAGCCCTCAGCAGGCTGACAGGAGGATGGAAATGTCCAGGCCAGCCTGGGATTTAAAGACCAACAATGAAAATAACAACAAAGAAAAATCAATATGGCTATGTGAAATTATCTGGGAAAGAGGCAACTTTGAAGAGAACCCTGTAACATCAATATTTAGATGATTTGTAGAATACAACCCAGCAAAGCATAGTACAAAAGAGCAATCAGAAAAGACGAGAAGAAAGTCAAGAGGATAATGTCACAAAAATTGAGTTCACATGAGCTTGGAAATCATCTCCCCTTCCTCACAAGTTGCAGAGAAATCTGGAAAATTAGGGTCAGGAACATTCAGTTGGAGTTAGTATTTAGAAGGTCATTGTTGTGCTTTAGTCAAAAGGACTTCAATAGAGAGTTAGGTAAATAAGCCTTACTGCAACCACTAGAGATGGGAAAAGACTTCTTTGGATCAGCTGCAAAGGAAAAGAGTGAAGGGTTAGAAAGATGATTCTGGAAGCAGCCTCCTACCACCCCACCTGAATGCAGATCCAAAGGAGCATTTTCATACAGGTAGACAAGATTAGCTCCCCTAGAAAAAGAGATCAGCAGAGGAAAAGTGAGATGCAAGATGAGAGGGCCAGGATCTCAGAAAGGGTCTGGCCTTTGTCAATTTTGGATCTTCAGAGGCACATGCCTTAAGATAATAAAGCAAGCACCATCACTTTCTTTGGGAAAACCAGGAAGTATTGATAGTAGGGTTAAAAAAAAAAAAGACAGGGAAGGAAGAAAGACAATGAAGGCTTAAATCAAGATGGCTAACTCTGAGTTACTGCAGTTTAACCCCAGAAGAAAGTCCAAGTTCTCTCATCTGAGGAGTGAGGAAGCCGGGGTACTTTCAACTGTCAGCAGACATTGGTCACAGGCTACTCTAAGGAGTGTTATTTCTATGACCCTTCCAGCCTACACTGCACACATCCTTGCATCAGTTAATGTGGTCCTGGGGTAAAAAAAAAAAGTTACAGATAGATCTTCACAAAAACCAGCTGGGCCAAACAAGCTGAAGTAGTAAGACATGAGGTTTGTGGGCAAGGCAACAACGAGTTCTCCAGTGATCTAAAAGATCTGCACCTATGCAGACTAAATGGAGGCCTGGGGGTTGAATGGTCTACTTACCACCGTTCCTACAATACATTTATATATATTTAATTTAGTTTATATCTTTGTCAGATAGTCAATTTTATGTAAAAATGAATGTGTCTAAATAGGCCTGTATATTGAAGAAAAAACTCTTTCACATATGTGAATGATAATAAGTGCATGTAACTCTTGATATTTAATGCCATTTTCAATGGGAATGGTCTTATTTGATTGCTCATACTTGGTGTGGAAGTATGTTCAGTTGGACTTTCATTAAAATCAAGCTTATATGACATAGAAAATTTAAAACTAATCATTAAAATATTCTAGATACATGGGAATTCTGTTAAAGTTGTAATCAAAACCAACTAAAACATGCAACTCACATGCTAAGACATATACAGTGTATTTGTTATTATAGATATTTAAATAAGGACACTAGCCTCAATGGCATCTGATTTTTATTTTGAAAAAAAAAAGTTGTTTGGGTCATACAAATATACTTTCTTTGAGGTTTTCTTTTTCTATTTGGGGGGTCAAAAGATTTTTTTCTCAGTATATTGATACTAATACAGTATTTTGCTTTCATGTATTAATCTAGTTACTGAATAGCAGATACAACAATAAACATATTTCATTGTGATTGTCTAAAGAATGGAACAAGGAACTAGGCAGGGGTAGGAGAGGAGACTGTTTCTGACATTAAAAACTCCATGGTTTTGTTTGGCCTCTTAAACTCAGTGCACACCTTATACATTTTTTAAAGCTTCTGTGAAGATGTGGTGTCTCATAGAGCCAACAGAAAAGCTAACTGAGAGTAGAGTGGGAATAGCTAAGATGCAGGGATAGAGTGTAAAAAGCAGAGTGCAGGAAGGCAAGGGCAGTAACACAGCCAGTTCTGCATGCAGGCATGAAGAAGAGGAGAAGAGACAGGAGGAAAGAGGGGAGTGGAGAGGAGGGGAGGGGATGGGACTGGAGGGGGGGAGAAGAAAGGGAAGAGGAGGGAAGGAAAATATATGGAGGGGGAAAGAAAGAAAGAGAGAGGGAAGGAGGGAGGGGTGGGAGAGGGAGGGAGAGACTGGGTCATACATTCATAGGAACTGACTGAACTGGGCGAAATGAGCAACCATTCTGGGCCAAACTGTACAGCTTTGCATCCTATTCTGAGACATAACTGAGCCTTTAAAACTAAAATATAAAAAGCATTAGTTTGCTTCTTGTTACTTGATTGAGCCAGAACAAAATGGATTCAGAGATACTTTAAGGCAACAACAGCACTATTTTAAGGGAGAATCAGAGTTGAGTGAGAGTATAAGGAATGGCCTTGATGGGCTTTAGAGATCCCAATGAGCACACCTGAAGAGACCCTGGACCCGTTGGAAATGGTTGAAGAAGAAAGAGTAGCTTGCTTTCCTTCAGGTAATTCAGAACTGGCTTTCCTACAGAGTCATTGTCTGGGAACTGCATTTGCTTAGCTGCTACATGATGCAGAATAGATTATTTTCTACTCCTTGATTTCCCTCTTAATAAAGCAGGCTGGCTATCCACACTGTAATGGTCATGGTGGGAGTCACATAAAACACCTCTGAAAAAGCCCACCTGGCTGATGAAGCAAGGTGCCAGCCCTTGCTTTCTGTCATCTTTGCTTTGTGGACATTTGTGACTTGTTTTTCCTTGATCAAAATGACTTGGGAAATCCACTTTGTTGTGACATTGGGGTCTTTCAGCTATTAAGACTGGCCTTTAAAAAGAGTATTTCTCAATTTCCTTCAAGATCACTTGTGCTTCAATGAATAGCATTAAACCTCTTTGCTTGTTGTAATGTCACTTTGTCAGCATGGCTTTGGTTCCTTAACCTACAAGAAATACAAGTGGGAGGAAAATCAGAGGACAATCAGGAGAATAACCAGCTTGTAAACTTATTTCCCAAATGAGTAAGCACCCTTAATCTCTTTTACTTTTTTCTCCCCTTTTCTAGTCTTTTGTACTCTCAAGTTAGAACTCAACTTCTGCTTCTGCCAGGATGCCCTTTGAAGGGAATGTATTTAACATCATCATTTCAAACAGTGGTGCATTAATGTACCAGCAAGCTATAAGCACTGTTGTCTAAGCCATTGGCTTGATGCTAAGGTACAGGGCACACTCTGTCACCAGCAGCAGGGTGGGAGGAGGCAACTTGTAAATTTCTCCAGTCCAAGATTTGCCTTGTGGGTACTTAGTTTATCTTGAAATTAGACAGAGATCTGACTTGGTTTTCTTCAGGCACTTATGTCATCATTTCACCTCTATTCTAGCCCACAAAACTGATGCAACTTGTAAGTTCTTTGAGCCTCCATTTTAAATGTTGACTAAATGAATAGCATATCATGAATATTTATGCTCGTTACAGCTACATCTGTGGAAGAGGTGCCTGAAACCCCTGCCTCCCTTTCTCTTCACGACGTTAACCTTAGAAGGGAAGAGCCACTTGACATCAAGTAGGTAGCTGGAGAACTCTGGCTTGGTTAAAACATCTACACAAAGCACCCTGTAGATGTTGCATAGTCAACCAAGGATATTTATACTAAAACAAAATACATGAGGGGTAATCCTTTTCACCTTTCTTTTGCTTAAATTACTCAAAATCAATCAATCAATCATCAATAAACAAATACATACATATATAAATGAATAATCTGAGGTTTACTTTCTCTTTTTCTTTTGATTTTTAGAGGGAATATTTATATAGGTGTTAAGAGAAAATGATAGCAGGGATAGCAAAATGTATAAAGCCTTTGTTTATTTTTACAGATGTGTAAATAAGTTTTCTAAATGCAAAGACTTGATGGACCATGTTGATATATACATATACATACATATATAAAGATATATATGTATATGTATATATGTGTAGATATATACACACATATGTGTGTGTACACACTTTGGGATGAAGTGTACACCTTCTCCTCTGTTCCCACCAAGCCTTCTTCTGTCTTTATATGCTGATTTCACTGCAACCTGCAATGAAACATGGGCAGTTTCACTCACAGCCTATGCTTCAACGTGATATCACCAGAACACAACTCAAATGGAAGGATTTCTTCAGGCAGATGAGCATGAGAATCAACCATAGGACACAAATAATTGTGTAGAACTTTGAACCAAAGTAACAATAGATTTGTTCAATGAACTTGAGCACTAGTGTGGTCTAACAAGGGTAGACCTGAACCCAGTCACAGTCTAGATTATACACTGGCTATCTATTCCTTTGTGTCATGACAGGTCAAATCCAGATGTGTGTGGCACTCTGCCTGTGCAAACACTAGTGAGTGAAGGCACCATTCAGCACTTACTTGTTTTCTCCTGTTGTCCTTGAGTGAGCAAAAGTCATGCAGAAGAAGCTATGATACAGTTGTGCTTAATCAGAAGGATTTGTTTTTAGAGGACTTTTGAAAGTGTTATTAAATGATCCCATTATTCAAGAAGATAAAATGATTATCAGTTACTTATCATCGTCTAACTCCTCAGGCACCTAATCAGTTAACATCTGTTTTCTAGTGTGAAGAAAACTTCACATTAGAATGTAAGGTAATTTCACAATTTTCTCACAAGAAACCACAAAGCAGTCAAGCAAGTGGCAGGATACAGGATGTTACATGAAAGGAATTCGTTCCTGAGACTGGAAGAGACATTTGGATAATGAGATAAGAAGAGCACTGAACCAATCAGCAGGAAAAACTTAAAGAGCCCTTGTGGTTTCTGCCTGAAGCACTTAATGAACCCCGTTTTCACAACACCAAGCAAATCCAACTGAGAAAATGCCTCCAAGATCAGGCTGAAGCCAAGCATACAGGGCATTTTCTTGATTAGAGATATAGGAGAAGTCAACTCATTGTAGATTGTACCATCCCTAGGCTGGTGGTCCTGGGTTCTAGAAGAAAACAGGCTAAGCAAGCCATGGGGAGCAAGCCAATGAGCAACATCCCTCCATGGTCTCTTTGTAAGCTCCTGCTTCCAGGATCTTGCCCTGTTTGAGTTCCTGTCCTAATTTCATTCAATGATGGGTTACAATGTGGAAGTGTAAGGCAAATAATCTCCTTCTTGCCCAACTTGCATTTTGGTCAGAGTGTTTCATCACAGCAATAAAAACCCTAATGAAGACAATATATAAAATATAAGGAAACATGCAGTGAGATTATAGCAGGTAAGCAAGTGACTTCCCATTTTCCCCTAGCTTCTTTTTAGTGAATAGTTGTGCTTATATTTGAATATATAGAGAGCTTTCTCAAAACCCAAATGCTTTCTTAATATAATACAAACCCAAATGCCTCTTCTCTGCTCTCTTAGAGGCAACTTCTTATAGTGACCAGAGCAATGTTCTAACCCCATGCAATGTGCCTCTATTTATTTGAACATCTGTAGTGAATGGAAAGCAATCTTCCAGCTTGTTCTATTTGCAGTCAGTAAAAGGCTCACACTTGTATTCATCTGGCAATGTCATTCATTTAGGAACCTCCCACTTGAATCTCTTGTAGGTTAAGTACAAAAAGCCATGCTGATAAGGTGACATTACAAAAAGCAAAGAGGTTTAATGCTATTCATTGAAGCACAAGTGATCTTGAAGGAAACTGAGTAATATTCTTTTTAAAGACCAGTCTTAATAGCTGAAGGAATCTAATGTTTTCTATCCAGTCAACTATCTAACCACAACTTGTCACACTAACATGGTTACAATTTTAAAAAAAAAAAAATCAAGAACATTTTGATGTAAACAACTAACTAGAGTGATTGAGGCAGTGAAGAATAGTTTACTTAACTGTATTTGCATTTGCTTGAATTTTTCTTACCAATGCATATTTGTATAAAAATTTACACAATCTTGGTAGTTAATTAGATATAAGCCTTACTATGAGAATTTGACCAGTTTTCTGGTCTCCATCAAACTTGAGCTTTCAGCTGATATAGGGTCCATGTAAAGCAAGGAATCATTTTAACAGATTTAAAGGGCACATTTGAAGTCTTACATTTGTTATACATACTACATTATGGACTCTGTAGTTTTTTTTTTCTTGGACAAGAGATAAAAGGATCTTGAGGTCACTCAATCCCCATCTTTCTGAAGAAGCACCATGTTAATTTCCACAGTGGCTATACAAGTTGCACTTCCACTAGCAGTGAATGGATATTCCTTTTACTCCACATCCTTGCCAGGATAAACTGGCACTTTTTTTTATTAATCTTAGCCATTCTGGCAGGTATAATATGAAATTTCAAAGTAATTTTGATTTGCATTTCCCTGATGGCTAGTGATGTTTTATATTTAATTAGAGTTTCTCAACCATTTTATTGAGAAATTCCTCAATAACTGAAGAATAACTACAACAGCTAGTTCCTTTAGATCTATACCCCATTTTTAACTTGGGTTATTTGTTTTTATTTTGTTTTGTTTTGTTTTTATACATAGCTTCTTGAGATCTTTATATATTCTGGATGTTGTTCTGCTATTGGGTATGTAGTTGATAAATTCTTCCTATTTTGTAGATTACTGCTCAGTCATATCGATGGTTTCCTTTGCTTTGTAGAAGCTTCTCAGTTTAATGAGGTCCTATTTATTAATGGTTCATCTTAGTGCTTCTGTTAACAGTCTTCTGTTCAGAAAGCCTTTCCTTGTGTCAATGAGTTCAAGGCTATTCACCACTTTCTCTTCTATCAGATATAGTGTATCTTGTTTAGGTTGATGTCTTTGATCCATTTGAAGTTGAGTTCTGTACTGAGAAATAACTGTGGATGTATTTGGAGTCTTAGTCAATCATTCAGTTAGAGCAGCACCATTTGGTAAAGGTGTGCCGTCTTTTTTCCAAGGCATTACTCTGGCTTCTTTATTAAAAATCAAGTGTCCACATATGCATGGATTTATTTCTAGTCTTTAATTCAGTTTCATTGATCAATGTGTCTGTTTTTTAGCCAATACTATTCTGCTTTTATTACTATGGCTTTGTAGTATAAATTGAGGTAGGGGACAATGATACCTCCAGCAATTAGTTCTTTGATTATTCAGGATTGTTTTAACTATCCTGCATTTTTGTCTACACCGAAAGCTGAGGACTGTCCTTTCAAGACTTGTGAAGACTTGTGTTTGAATTTTTATGGGAATTGCTTTGAATCTTTGGGTTTCTTTTGATAGGATGGCCATTTTTACTATATTGATCCTACCAATCTCTGAGCGTGGAAGATCGTCCCATCTTCTGCTATCTTCTTCAATTTCTTTCTTCAATGTATTAATTTCTTTATCATACAGGTCTTTCATTTGTTTGGTTAGTTACCCTAAGATAGTTTATATTATTTGAAGATATTGTAAAAGGTACTGTTCCTCTGATTTTTTTATTAGATATTTTCTTTATTTGCATTTTAAATGATATCTTATATCCTGGTTACCCCTCCAAAATAAAATATCAAAAACAAAAACAAAAACAAAAAACAAACCGTTTCCTCCTCCCTGCTCACCAACCCACTCTCTCCCACTTCCTGCCCCTGTTTGTCATTTATATAGATGAGGCCCACATTTTGGTTTTGTTGTTGTTGTTGTTATTTTGTTTTGTTTTGTTTTAGTTAAATTTGTATCTAGGTGCTTTGTTGAAAGTATTTCTCAGTTTTAGAAGTTTACTGGTGGAATTTTTAAGGTTACTTATGTAAATCATTATAGCATTTGCTAATTTCTTCCTTTCCAATTTGTATCCCCTGGATCTCCATCAGTTGTCTTATTGGTCTAAGTACTATATTCAAAAGGTATGGAAAGAGTGGAGAACCTTGAATTGTTCTTAATTGTCATGGAGTTGCTTTGAGTTTCTTTCCATTTAAGTTGATATTGTCTATAGACTTGCTGTAAACTGCCTTATGTTGCGAAATATCCCTTGCACCCCTAATCACTCCAGTAATTTTATCATGTTGGATTTTGTCAAAGGCCTTTTCTGCATCTAATGAAATGGTCATGTGGGTTTGTTCTTTCATTTTCTTTATATGGTGGATTATACTTATCTATTTAATGATTCCTACATCTGTGGAATGAAGACTATTTGATCATAACAGATGGTCTTTTTGATGTGTTCTTGGATTTGGTTTGCAAGTATTTTATTAAACATTTTTACATTTAAGTTTATAAAAGAAAATGGTCTATAATTCTCTTCTCTTTCTTTGTTGGGTCTTTATGCAGTTTTGTCTATCAAAGTAACTGTGGCTTTATAAAATGGTTTGGGCAATGTTTCTTCTGTTTCTATTTTGTTGAATAATTTGAGAAGTATTGTCATTAACTCTTCTTTAAAATTCTGGTAGAAGTCTGCACTAAAACCTTCTGGCTGAGTGCTTTTTTGGGGGGGTGGGAGATTTTTAATTACTGATTTTATTTCAATAGGTGTTATATGTCTGTTTAATTTGTTTATATAATCTTCATCTAATTTATTAGGTGATATGTATAGAGAAAAATATCCATTTATTTTAAATTTTCCTTATGATTTCTAGATTTCAGACTTCCCTTAAGACTCTCTGGAGTTCCTCAGTATCTCTCTTCTTATGCCCTCTTTTCATCTAGAATTTTATTAATTTGCATTTTCTTTATCTATCTTTTAGTTAATTTGGGTAAGGGTTTGTCAGTCTTTTTTTTCTTTTTCTTTTTCTTTCTTTCTTTTTTTTTTTTTTTTTTTTTTTTTTTTTTCAAGACAGGATTTCTCTGTGTAGCCCTGGCTGTCCTGGAACTCACTCTGTAGACCAGGCTGGCCTCGAACTCAAAAATCCACCTGCCTCTGCCTCCCAAGTGCTGGGATTAAAGGCATGCACCACCACTGCCTGGCTGGGTTTGTCAGTCTTAATTGACTTTTCTCAAAGAACCAGGTCTTTGTTTCACTGATCTGTGAAACAAGGTCTGTGTTGTTTTTGTTTGATTGCTTGCTTGGTTGGTTTCTAGTCATATGTTATTTAGTCTTTTTCCCTTGAAGCCTTTAATATTCTTTCTTTGTTTTAATATTTCTTTCTTTGTTCTTTACATTTAATACTTTGATTATTTTATGCTAAGGGAACTTTATTTCTGGTCCAATCTTCTTTGTGTTCTGTATGCTTGTTCTACCTTAATAGGCCTCTCCTTCTTCAGATTATGGAAATGTTCATCTATGATTTTATTGAAAGTATTTTTTGTGCCTTTACCTGGTGTGGTGGTTTGAATAGGAATAGCCCCCATAGACTCATGTATTTGAATGCTTGGCCCATAGGGAATGCCACTATTAGAAGGTATTGCTTTGTTGGGACAAGTGTGACCTTGTGGGAGAAAGTGTGTCACTAGGTGGTGGGCTTTGAGGTCCCAGATGCCTAAGCTTAGTCAGTATGTTACTGTCCCTTCCTTCTGCCTGTGTATAGATGTAGAACTCTCAGCTATATCTTCATGTCTGCTTGGATGCCACCATACTTACTGCCATGACAATAATGGATAAACCTCTGAATTTTACAACAGACCCATGGTGTCTCTTCACAGCAATAAAAGCCTAACTAAGACACCTGGGTTTCTTCTCCTTCCCCTATTCTATTATTCATAGATTTGGTCTTTTCATAGTATCCCAGATTTCCTGGATGTTTTGGGCAGGATTTTTAATAATTTAACACTTACTCTGTTATTGATACTGAAGAATCAATTTCTTCTATTGTGTCTTCAATGTCTGAGATTCTCTTATATTCTGTTGGTGAGCCTCACCTCTTAGGTTTCTGCTAAAGTTCCTAAATTTTTCATTTTCAGATTTTTTTTCAGTTCACAATTTCTTTTTTGATTCTATTTCCACATCCACATCTTAAACTGTTTTATTAATATCCTTATGCTCTTTGCGCTTTCATAGATTTCTTTAAGAAATGTATTCATTTCCTCTTTAAGGGCCCTCTATCTTTTTCATAAAGGCTATTTTAAGGTCCTTGTCTTGTGCTTCAGTTATATTGCAATTACCAGGTCGTACTGTAGTAGGGTTGTTGGGCTCTAGAGGAGACATATTGATTGTCCCAGCTGTTATTGATTCATTGTGGGGTTGTTTTATTTTGGTTTGGTCTTTGATGTATAGGCTTCTGGTTTGGGGGATGACTGACTGTAATTCTAGATGTTGATATCAGGTCTTGTCTTTGTTGGGTGGGTTTGTTTCATGCTTTGTTTCCCTCCATGACTCTTATGAGAATGTGGTAGCTGTGAGTTGCCTTGTGGGAAATTTTTCTGGGATCCTACCAGGTGTGTCCACTGGATTTCTGGGTCAATGTGTTTCTAGGTATTAGGAGCTTACATGGAGGAATGGGAATAGACTGTTCAGGGGTTTCTGAAGGGTTCACAGGAGGAAGGAAAGTAGAATGTTCCCACAGGATCTACTGGAAATAGAGGCAGAGAGTGAGGAGAGGCCACATCAGATAGTCTGCTACAGGGCTAGGGATGAGGCTAGAGAATTAGATTTGTAGGAGAGGAGAAAGAGTGAAATTCTGAAGCTGGATTACCTAATTTAGTGACAGACTTGCTTCTCTGGCAGGCTTGGCTGATGAGTTCCCAGGGAATACCTGCCAGAGCTGAGAGATGGGATATAGTGATGAGTGGGAAGAGAGTGGAAGGAAAGATCTATGTAATTCACTGGAGGTGGGGGTAGAGAGTGAATGGAGGCTATAGTGTGTGGTCTGCTACAGAGCTGGGAGCAAGAATAGGGGATTGTATTTGAAGGGGAGAAGGGAGTAGTTAGCCTACCTGCTGAAGTGTGGTTTCCCTTAGGCACCGTATACATTATTGTATTTTATTTATTTATTTTGAGTGTGTGTAATTGTGTGTGTGTGTGTGTGTGTGTGTGTGTGTGTATGTGTGTATTTGTTCTTTCTCTTTGTTGCTTTGGTCTGGGGATGAACTTAGGTCATAGCGTTTGCCAGAATAAGTCATTACCAGCTGAGCCATCTCATTGTCAAGCATAAGTGCACTACTTTCTCCTCTTCTTCCTCATCCTCCCTCCTCCTCCTCCTTCTGGAGTCTGAGGAGATAGCTCAGTTGGCAAAGTGCTTCCTTGGCAAGTATGAAGAGCTGAGTTTAATCTTGAAAAACTCTTACAAAAAAACTAAACAGGGTGGCATCCATTTGCAGTCCTTGTACTAGGGAGAGGGAAACAGGGGGATCCATGGGATGTGCAGGCTTAGCCCACTCATTGAGTTACTGCTACAGGCCGGCCAGTCTGGGCCTCCCTCAACCAACGGGGAAACAGGGTCCTGGTACAGGTCGGCAAAAGGCATCCGCGGAGAAATAATGGCAGACACAACACAAGGAAGTGCTGAATCTGAATGTATTTCTCAAAAATGGCATCAGAATTTTACAGTTATTACAAAAGAGAAAAGAAAAATCTGGCAGCTCAGTGATCAAGGTACATCTGAGGCCACCTGAAACACACTGGGTCTAAAACAGCCACCTCTTCTGGACAGGTGCTGCACCCCCCCACCCCCACCCCCCACCCCCGGAACTGAGCACTCTGGGCCCAGGAGACTGCAGACCTCATGAGGCTTGAAGCTCAAATGCTCTCTCTCAAATGCTCTGCTGCTGACTGATGTACACTGTCACATGCTCACACACACACACACACACACACACACACACATATGGCTCAAGGTCTCGCCCATTCTTAGTAAAACACCCACTATGCTAATCTTCTGGGCTAGTAGAGATGAGTCTCAGGAAGGCTCATTCTTGCTAATTCCTAGGAGTGGCTCAGCTGCCTTAAGGTGACTGAACATGAGGATTCTACTTGACCTTGCCCTGGGTTAAGTTTCCCATTCTGTAAACTTCAATGCCCTACCCACAATGCTGAAGGCAATTAGTCTGGATGGGTAACATTCTTTATGAAATTCCAAGCCAGGGTTTGGCTAAGATGTTGGAACATTGGTAAAGGTCAGAGAGCAATGTCCAATTTTGTCTCACTATTAGTATATCATATCTTGGTGGGCACCTAGCATGCAAGTTTGCAAGGACATATCTGGGCTACCTCTGAGTTAGGGGATGCCATGAATGAACTACAAGAGACTGGCTTCCTTTGAAGCTTTTGCCTCTAGTCTGTGGCCAAGTTTTTGAGCTTGTCACAAGACTTCATTGCAGTGGGCGTGGCAAGTTACAACCCACTGGGAGACCCTGCCTCAAAGACTGAGTGGACAGCACCTGGAGAACAACCAAGATTAACCTATGTACTCTACGTGCAAGCATAGCCATGTGTACACACTTGCCCAAGCATGTGCATCCTCTATATACAGAGAGAGAAAGAGAGAGAGAGAGAGAGAGAGAGAGAGAGAGACAGAGACAGAGACAGAGACAGAGAGACAGAGAGAGACAGAGACAGAGAGACACACAGAGAGAGATTGGTTCAGAGAGAGAGAGAAACTGTAAGGATTGCAGGAAAAACTTGCTTCATGCAGTGACTAATTCTGAGCCAGATGAAGGCCTCAAGGAAATGCCTGGGATTCACAAAAATGAAGTGAATGCTGTAGGTAATTTAATGGCAAGATATCCAGAAAGCTGCCCATTACCTGTCAATTACAACTGGAAACAAATTAGAAAAATAGATGTATGTCTTGGTATGTTGTGCTTTGAAGGATTTAAATGGATACAGGAGAGCATCCAGCACAATCAACTTGACACACAAATACCTCACTGCTAAGCCACAACCTTTCCTTTCTTATTCATCCCCAAGATTGCATATTAATAAAGACACCACAATATAACACATTTTACAAACTTAAAAAGTTCCACAGCCTTACAAATTTAAACCTTAACATTAGCTCTTTAAAAATATCCAGTCTCTCTTTAAACCCCCAAAAGCTCTTTCTTAAAAAAAAAAATAAATAAATAAAGTCTTTCAGCTGTGGATCCTAGAAAATCAAAAATAAATTAAATACTTTCTTACTTCAAGGGAAAGAATGAGGACATAGTCACAATCTGAACAAAGCAAAATAAAACCCAAAACCCCAACAGTGAAAAGAACTCGATGTCCAATATGCAATGTTCACTTATAGTCTGCTGGGTTCCTCCTAGGGGACTGGGTCACTTCTCCATCTCAGCCCTCTGCAACACACACAGCCGTCTTCTAGGCTTGGACTGGCTCCATATCAAAGCTGCTGCTCTTCTTGGTGGTCATGCTATGGTACTGGTATCTCCAAATTGATGGGGTCTTCTGCGACAACTAGGCTGCACTTTCACCAATAGCCTGTCATAGGCTCTCTTCATGATGCCAAACCTTAATCTCTCTACGTGACCCCTTCATTCCTGGGCTTTCAACTGCTGCTGAGGCTGCACCTTCACTAACGACCTCTCCTAACCTTTCACAGTGCCAAGCCTCAGTAGCTTTCCATGACCCTCTCATGCATTTAAAACCAAGACAACCACGTTCAGCTCCCAGCACAAGGTACAACCATGTCTGGAATGCAGCTTCTGTGTGCTGACTCTCTGGAAACACTTCTCAAAAGATTTTACCTCAACAATGTTGGTCTACTCTTAATCACCATTAATTTCCCAGCTCTAGTCACCCAGCAACAAGTATCCCAACAAAGCAAAGGTTTCACCTTCGTAGTTTTGGTATCTTGTTTATCAGCTGAATCTTTAGCCCCAGCTACTAGAACCACATAATCTTAATTCAACGTAACAAATAGCCCCAATAAAGTCTTTAAACTTTCCTCTGACACTTCACAAGCCAGGCACCCATCATCTACATTGTCCTCAACATTCTTATCTCCCAAGCTCCTACAGAACATCTGCTGAAGTCTCAACACTCAATGGCTTTTGTAGTCCAAAGTTCCAGAATCCTTCTATAATCCCACATAAATCTGTTACAGCAATACCCCTCACCCTGCTATCCTGCTACCAAAGTGTCTTAGTTAGAATTACTGTTGCTGGGATCATGTCCAAAGCAACTTGGGTAAGAGAGAGTTTATTCAGCTATGTTTCCACATTACAGTTCATCAACAAAGGAAGTCAGGACAGGAATTCAAACAAGGCAGGAACCTGGAGCCAGGAACTGATGCAGAGGCAATGGAAGAGTGTTGCTTACTGGCTTGTTCATCATAGGTTTCTCAGTTTGCTTTCTTACAGAATTCAGGATCACCAAGCCAGGGGTAGTACCACCCACAATGGGCTGGACCTTCCTCTATTAACCACTAGTTAAGAAAATACCATATAGACTTGCCTGCAACCTGATATTATGAAGGCATTTTCTCAACTGAAGTTACCTCTTCTCGTATTAACTTCAGCTTTTATCAAGTTGACCCAAAACTATCTAGGACACTTAGTATTCTCTTTAATAAATTACCAAATTAAAACTACTTAGCCATTTATTTTTAAAATTCATTCATATTGCTGTATCCATACCCCAAAGCACCATCTTCCGATGTATAGATGATCAGAGGAAACCTCAACTGACCACCCACCACACTCGTTCTTAAACCCACCCTCTGCACCTGTGCAATGTCCCAAAGCAAAGCAGGTTGTAGGGCTTCCTTCCTCAAAAACTTCCCATGAATTGCTACTGTTCTTAGAAGGAATTCCAAACTATGGAGAATGGTGTTAACTCCCTATCATCGAGCAAGGTGTCTCTCACTCCAGCTTGTTCTTATGTGCCATTTACCTATGCTTCCTGTGTTACAGCCACACTGTCCTATATTCTCTCCTTTCAGGAACCCCAGATAAGGAATACATTCCATTCCCTTCCCCTAATTCCTATGCATCCAAAGATCATCTCTTTGAATGAGACTTTCTTGGCAGCTTAGACTAAGTTATACCCATTAGAATTCGCAAAGAGATAGTGTTTGAATCTCATTTGTAATTATGAGTTTAGTATTATCTTTCCAAGGAAGATATGGAGTGAACATAACTGTTGAGCAAAATAGGCAGTGATAAAGACAATAAACATTCCCAATAAACTCTATAATGTGTCAACTGGTGAGTAGCATAGAAAAAAGTGAAGGGAAGTGAAGCAGGAGGCAGAAGGCCCAGAACGCTGGGTAAGGGTAACAATTCGCAATATTAAAAAGAATGCTCAGCATATCTTTATACCAGATAAAATTAACCCAACAAATATTAAAATGTTAAATACAAAACTTAAAGCTGTAAGGTTATACCCATGTAATCTTAGCATGGAATGCCAGGTGCTCAATGTTTGTCAAGGAGACCATTGAACAAACTTCCCATTTATTCTGCTCATTCAAAATTCTCAGGCTGCTTCAATCACAGACCACACACTGATTGATTATGCACCAATGTGGAAAAACCATGAGTCACCCCAGAGTTTTTATCTGAATCCTCTCAGATGTCCTGTGATGAAAGGAATTCCTCTCACTTCCTTTCCCAGGTCCTTGTCAGATCTCAACAGGGTCTAACATAGCTGATGAATTACCCTGTTATGAGGATTCAGGGACTTCTGGCAGTGACTTTCTAAGGTGGCAGAGTATCTCACAAACATATAGCCACTCTGTTCCATGGGGTGAATTGGATAGATTTGGTGTCTCTGCTCATGGAATGCGACGTCTCATGGTCTTACCCTCTTGAGATGCAGGCATACACAAACTTTTACTTCCTGTCTCCCCTTCTAAAAACCAACCAGCTTGGCTCGAGGGCAGCTCAGCCTTAAATTGGAAAATGCAGCCTTGCTTGACAGAGCAAGTATGGCAGCCTCCCCACCGCTTACAACAGTTTGTAACATATCCCTGCAGGCAAGATCACAAAGGGTTGTCTAACATTCTGGAGTTCACTATCCAACAGGACGCTGCACAGCATCTGTTGATCCTAGTTTTGGGGAACAGTACTTATCTTTCCAGAAAATTCTCATTCTTCTCTTGTGATTCTTTTCCCTCTAAATACTTAATGGTCCTGTATCTTGAATCTTTCGAAACCAGGGTGGCTCTAGATATTGTTAGGGGAGATTTGGGGGTCAGATCCTGGTCTCTGGCAGCTTTACTAAGGCAAGCTTGGCCACTTAAACAGACAAATAGGGTTTTGTTGTTATTGTTGTTGTTTTGTTTTGTTTCATCCATGTTTGGAAGAACAACAAGTAAAAAATTCCAATCATTTCCCAATGCATCTTCAGGGTTCTGAAAAGAGTCTGGTTAGGTTTAAATAGAGGGCCAAGGGATATCCCATTGACTTAGCATGGCATGATCTATGTTAGAATAGATTTTAACATAATAGAAGTGCATGTTTATACTTACCAGTGGATAGTTTCATGAGAAAGATGTGAGAAACCACAATGTAATAATACTTTTACCCTAAAGTAAATTAGGGTAATTTTAATTATGAATCTTGTGATTGAGAACTGCAATGAGATTTTCATATTTCAAATTTTATAATCAGAGAAAGAGGTAAAGGGGCAGCGTATGTTATAATCACATTTACTACTTCTCAGTTAAGACCAGTTGCAACATATTAACCATTTCTTTTCTCTCCATAACATGTTAAATACTATTTCTCCTGTGACTTTCCCAGTGTCTCAGCTCTTTCAGGAGTAGGGCAGTAGGGGCGAGGGGTTGGGGCGGAAAGAGGGAATGGGGCTGGTGTGTGTGTGTGTGTGTATGTGTGTGTATTGTATGTGTGTGTGTGTATGTGTGTGTATGTGTGTATGTGT
>NW_022196900.1:10242717-10245895 GCF_008632895.1 Mastomys coucha
TGGTCCCCAAGTCCCTGGGTCTAGTGCTTCAGGGTTTCCTTTTAACATAGCATCAAAACCTCATTTCCTCCCAGCATCTACTTTGATTGAAGGAAATGTGAACTCACCTCTTTATAATTAAGAAAACCTCTCTGTGTGTTTCTATGTTCTGTAGCTATTATTTTTCCTAATGGAAAGTTACAGATAAACAAAATAAGTAATTTGAAAAAGAAATTAGAAGCAATACCCTTATATCTCAGGCTTGTTTTTCTAACTTAGCAGTTGTGGTAAAGCAGAAGCTGGGCTCAAGTTCTCTTCTCAGTCATCCAAGCATTCTTATATGCTTTCTGCCTAGCTGCTCTGGGACATATGCTGAGTCTTGTAATTGGCATCACCTTTGGGTTCATGGTTGTTTTGAAAGACTAACAGGCATAGCCTCAGACTTCTAAAACAACATTCTTTTTAATACATTGAAGGCATAAGCCTTGTAATGCAATAATCTTTTTTTTGCATAATCAAAAGACCTAGGTAGAATGTCATAGAATAATTCTTCCTATCAATTTTACACTTAAAAATGTATTCTTAACTTTTTAGGACACCCAGACACATTATTTCTCTGTTCTCTTTAATTATGTGGTATAATGAATCTTAACTACATGGAACAGGCCGAAATGACTGGCCCAAGATCTAGACTAGCTTCACAGAGTTGAGTTCATGCAGGACTTACAGAAGATTGACCCAAAACCTAAGACTGGCTCAGAAACTCAAGGGCTGACTCAAGGCAAGTGTAGAATAATGGAGATAACACAGTAGGGCTGGATAGCTGAGGCACATGTGTGTATCAACATTTACTGTATGCTATGTGCCAGGTACCGTATATGGTGCTGAGGTTATAAGGAGTGGGCAAGATAAGCACGGTCCTGGCCACACGGAACAAACTGACAACTTGTAGAAGATGCAGATTACATGTTTGCAATAAGAAATGATGACAGGATGGTAAAACAGTGGGATATATCAGAACAAGGCTAGGAGGGAAACAAACCTTTCCTGTTGACGTTTATTTGTAGGTCTACAGAATGAGCTGATATAGAGGCAAATATAGAGGAAGAAATGGTGTTCTAGCCAGTGGGAAGAGATTGTAAGAGGGCCCAGAGATGAAAATGAGGTTGGCCTATTGCCAAAAAGGAATGGATAGCGTACAGAGAGACTGGGTGACCACAGAGCAAAATGGGACTGCGAATGTGTGACAGTCTGAAAGAATTACAGCAAGCTGAGATATTAGCCAGGCAATCTTCCTTCTTGCAAGGTCTAATAGGTTGGGAGGACCCTAGATGCCAACTAATATTAATAAATACTCTGTTGGTATGGCACCATGGTCACCTTGCCAGCTGTCTGCTATCTCTTGGGACACAGGACTAAAAGATGAACCTGACATTCTGGTAAGTTCAAAGGGTTAAACTACAGAAATAAAACAGCTCACTCCTCACTAGGGAGGAACCCAGTTTTGGAGAGACTGAGGTACTGTGCAGTGGTTCATATTTAAGCAATAGAGACAAGGGTGAAAAGTAGTCCCACTGAATAGGCCAATGAGCAATGACTCCCCGAAAGATCCTAGAATTCTCACTTGGTCCAAAATATCATCCAAGAGCCTATGAGGACCCTGGAAACCTCACAGGACTCTGAATCTAGTTACTTTCTAAAGAGATGACCCAATTCACTTTCTCTAAATTATTAATCTTTTACTCCTTTGTTTCTTTCTGCCTTGACTTGAGCTAGTTCAATGGGTGGGCCATGTGTCTAGCTGTGAGAAACAGGAAGGAAGAGACTGAAGAGAAGAGTGCCATTGCCACCTTCCTTTGTGTGTGGCTCTCACAGTCATGCTCAACAACCTTTGAAAAACATCTCTAAAGCTCATCCAAGTGTTTCTCTTAAAAGCCTAAGTACAGCATTCCTCAATCCCACATGACTAATTGATAAAATCTATTTGACATCCACCTACAATTTTGTCTCATTTGTTCCTGTCTCTTAATGGCTCTGCTGCTTTAAAGACACGACTGGATTTTTCCATCACTGGGAAATTAAATGCAAACTGTGATCTTGATTGGAGATCATGGACTGAATAGAAGTGATCCAGAATAGGGAGAGGCAGCTCATACCACCCAGGCAGTTAGTGCATCTTTAACATGTGTTCAGGATGAATTGCATCTGGGGATTATGGCTCAGCACAGGAACTGAAAGATATAATGAAACGTTCCTCTCACAAGTCATTTTTTTATTACCTTTTCATTTTCTCCTTTTAATTTAAGCATCCTCCTCCTCCTTCTCTGCAATTAGTATTAGATATCACACTGAAATAAGGTCTGATTTCTCCCCCATTTAATGCTAGCTACATTCTCACTTTATTCTTAAACTAACCTAACTTTTGGTAGCTTCTAGAAGCACTAGTCTAAGTGTTATAGAATACATCAGAAGATGCTGTTGTTAAGGCCTGGGCCATTGGTTCTGATCTCAAGAACGCATATTTGTCAAAATACGCTCTTGTTTTGACAAGGAGGTATGACAAGGAAAAGCAACTCAGTGGCTCAAATTATTAGCCATGGTATGATATACATCAAAGGAGTACCTGAAAATGTTTACAACTGTGAGTTAGAAAAAAACAAAGAATAGCTGGTCTCTCTGGGCTGGTGTCCTGAGCAGACCCTGGGCACAAGCTCTGCAGCCAGTCCCACAACACCCAGAAGAAGCTCCACTCCCAGGCACTCTGACACTCTCAAGATCAGAGGTGAGGAGAACCCAATATCTGTTCCAACACCTGGAGTAACTGGGACCAACTGGACTAGGCACACAGGAACTCCACCAGCAGAGTGGCTCAGGTTCCTTCCGGTCTCTCTGGGCTCGTGTCCTGAGCAAACCTTGGGCCCAAGCTATGCAGCCAGTCCCACAACACTCAGAGGAAGCTACTTCACTCCCAGGTGCTCTAACAAGCCCAGGGTCACAGGATCCCAGAATCATAGGATCACAGAGACAGATTGACTCTGAGGAGTTCTGTTGAAACCAGGATCACAGAAAGGACAGGTTCCAGTCAGATTTAGCAAGGGCAGGTAACACTAGAGATAACCAGATGATACGGAGCAAGCATAAGAAAATAAACAACACAAACCAAAGTTACTTGGCATCATCAGAACCCAATTCTCCCACC
>NW_022196900.1:10246657-10247064 GCF_008632895.1 Mastomys coucha
AAACCAAATTTACACAATATCTTTCCACAAATCCAACCCTACAAAGGATAATAGGTGGAAAACATCAACACAAGGAGCGAAACTACACCCAAGAAGAAGCAAGAAAGTAATCTTTCAACAAATTCACACAAATCTAATTCCACCTCTTACAACAAAATCAACAGGAAGTGACAATTACTTTTTCTTAATATCTTAATATGAAAATTAATATCACTAACATATCCTAATTGATTGAAATCCAAAAATATGAAGAATTAGAAATTTGTTGATTGTCATCCAATGGTCTCTCTAATTTGGTAATTGGAGAAATAGGTTCAATAGTGTACAATCTATATACAGTTTCAGCTTGTTTGTGACAGTGTCTTGCTGTGTACAACATAAGGAAGGGTCTTGAAATCTTGCTTCTC
>NW_022196900.1:10247639-10257396 GCF_008632895.1 Mastomys coucha
GTTAACGAATTCAGATAAATTGAAATCATGTAACTTTTCTCATCATAATGCAATAAAAGTTAAAAAAATAGAAAATAAAAAAAATTTAAAAATTAAAAAAGAAAGAATAAAAAAATGCATTCGGCAAGAGTTACTACCCACCACCATTTGTGGCTTCTAAATGAGAAGTGTTTCATACTGGGGCTAATTTATCCGAAAACCATGCACTCTGGCAGACAGCTGGAGAGCTGTAAGGAATTTCTACTTATTTTTGTGAGAAGGCCTGGCTGTGTGTGAGCTCTAGGAGCAGTTCGTGCTTAGCCTTTCTAATGGTTTCACTGGGTCTTGAATAACTTCCTCTTCTGCACATGCATGCCAGTATTCTGCTGAAGTCTGGGGAAGTCACATTGTTTGTACATACCATTCTCTCTGAAGCCCAGCTTGCAGAGGTGAAGATATTGCAGCCTCCCCATATGCTAGCCCCACTCAGATCTGGAAGAACACCAGCCACATGCCTGTACTCTCTAACTACACAAGGGTCTCTTGACTCTTCCCTGGCAGTAAGCTGAAACTCACCTCTGTTGGCTCCATCTTCTCTGGGTCACTGCTAGTCTTGGTCTCCTGCCTAACTGATGTCTTCAAAGCCATCATCCCATTTGCTATCACTTGTATTTTTATATTTTTGTTAATTGAGAATTTCATACAGCCTCGATGTCCAGCTGATAGATGAATACTGAAAATGTCATACCTTTATGCCATGGAATCTTATTCGCCAGTATAAGTAACATGGAATTAACCTCATTCAGTCTATTTCCCAAACAGAAAAAGACAAATGGCACATATTCTCACTCATGTGGATCTTAGCATTAAATCTTTACATGTATGTGTTTAATTTGTAGTGCTTTTAAAGCCTAGGGATGTATGAAAGAGCAAGTGGTGTGGAGAGGGAAGAAAAATCTCAGGGAAGGAATGTTTTGTTTTTTTGTTTGTTTTGTTATCTTCTGATTATTTTTAACAAGAAATCATGTTCCAGATTATTTGACGTGGATGATGCAAAATCCCTCCAGGGATATTTGGGTTCATAAGATTGTTTTCTGTGGTCACTTTTTGAGCCTCATTCCTATGACCATAATCCTATTAAGTGGAATCTAAATATAAAAAAATAAATGTTTATTTAGGAGCAACAAAAAGTTTTTTGAAATAATTTATAAAAGTCAGTAGTTTAATTTATTTTTACTCATACCTTATTTGAAAGAGGACTTTTAGAATTAAGAAAATCCTAACTACAATTCATTTTTATATAAATTAAATTTTAGCAGACTTAAACTTAGTGAAGTTGCTGAAATTTTACATTTTGTACATCTCATTGCATACTTTCAAATGGTTTAGTGTATTTTTGCTGTCTTTAAATTTTTTAAATATATTTTCATTGACCCTTTAAGAAATACTAGGAATTTAGCTTGAAGCACCTAAGGAATAGAGCCCCCTTGCATTCTCTTTAAACTCAGGATGCTTGTAACTTAATATAGTAGTTTTGTGCTCATCTTGATGTGGCATTTATACATTGGAACCTCTTTAATTCCCTATATACAAGTAAAACTCCCTGTCAAATTCCAGTTTCCCCTTTGTTAGGTAGTAGGCAAATCCAGTTCCTTCCTATGGCCCAACTTGGGGACTTTATCCCAGTCAGACAAAGCAGCTCCAATGCCCTGTGTCTGTTTTCAATCCTACAGTAGCAATTCTCCAACAGGGGTACCCCCTATCCCTCTATTTGATGTCATAGAGAAACAAGCTCTTGTTTCCCTCCCCACTGTTAATGCTAGCCATAGTCTCACTTTAATTATAAATTTAACCTCAATTTGAGAAGCTTCTAGAAACACTAGGCTAAATATTGTAATACATCAGAAAATGCTATTGATGTGGTGGGGCTATAGATTCTGCAGCTATACACTGAAAACACTGTCCCCAGTTGAAGGGAATGTTTGTCAATATCCGGGAACAGTCTTGGTCCTCACCCCTTGGGTGAGAGGATGCCTGCTTTCTTCAGCATCTTGTGTGCAGAGGCCATACATAGGGCTAAGCACCCAGAAATGCTTAAGAAACCCTCTTCCCCACAACTCTGGATCTTCCCCCAAAATGTTGGTATCCATTGTTCATATCACTAACATGGGTGCTTGTTAGTGGGTACACTCGATCAGGGTCTTGAGTTCACAACAAATTGGTATCCTTCCCATGAACAAGAGGAAACGATATGAAAATCTCAGGGGAAACTCATCAGAGGACATTGAATTGAGATTCCACTGGAGTATAATTCATAATACAGTAATAATCACCTGGAGATGAAATGCTTCCTCTGAGGTAATTAATAAGAAAGGGCGCCGCCAGTCAATATTCATTCTCCTCCTTTTCTATTATGTTTCCATTTGATATGGAAATATGCAAACCTGAGTTTGTAGCCTTTAATGGTCTAGTCTTGAGAGTTTGTGCATAAGGAACAGGAAGTACATGGGTGGAGTTTGGTGATGGCATCCATGTCTCCTTCTTTCATTTCCTATACTGGGTCCAGTACTGTTCTTAAACTTTCACAAACCAGCTGAGTGAATTCATAGCTCTAGGAGCTTTGCTGGAGTGCTTCCTTCCCCCAGCCTGGTAGAATAAGGCTTAACCTTCTTTCAGTCAATCAAAACAATATCATTTAACAAATCTCTTCCCACATTTGTTCCAGCTGAGGCTGCATTATTATTATACGAGCCCAAAGAACTTTGCATTTTTAAGTCCCTTTCTTCATGAAAATAAAAATCATGTTTTATAGTTGACCTGGTATAAGTCTGAATATGCTGTATACTAATATTTTCCTCTTGCTGATCAGAGGATGGCAAATGATGCCTCATTGGAAATGGCTGTTGATGCTGCTGGGGTTTTACTGGAGTCTAATGGGAACCTTGGACTTTATATTGGCCCCAGAGAAGCTGCATTTGCCTTTCATAAGACAGTATTGCTGTCCTTCTTCCACTCTCTGAAGCAGTATCAGAAGAGATATGATAAGACACTGGACTTAATACAACCCTGGACCTTATGGTATCCCAGGCTTCAGTAAAAAGCCACAATCAATATATAAGAATATCACCATGATGTATCATTTAAGATTGCCTTTTTTAAAAGAAAATGGAAAATTCCTTTGAAATCGTGTTAGCTCTGGATTATTTTTAGTAGTCTGGAAATTTTGGTGGGTTTTGTCATTTGTTTGCTTGTTTTGATTTTTTTATTTTTTTTTTTTGAGACACTATCTTGGAACTTGCTTTGTAGACCAAGGTGGTCTCAACCTCAAAGAGATCCACCAGCTTCTGCCTTCCAAGTGCTGGGATTAAAAGCATGTACCACCACACCCCTCTTTGTCTGGACCTTTTAACCATACTAGTTCTTTGAATCTGTTAACGTGGGGTGTCTTCTTCTTTGTGAATGTCTTCTTCAGTTTTTTTGTGCTTTGTCATGTTTAGCATGGAGATAGTGTGCCGTCCTGGTTATACTTATTCCTAAGTCTAAAGATTTTCTTGTGGAGCTGGGCAGTGGTGGTGCACGCCTTTAATCCCAGCACTTAGGAGGCAGAGACAGGTGGATTTCTGAGTTCAAGGCCAGCCTGGTCTACAGAGTGAGTTCCAGGACAGTCAGGGCTACACAGAGAAACCCTGTCTTGAAAAAGAAAAGAAAGATTTTCTTTGGAAAATCCATCAAAATGGAATTCTTTTCTCTTTTATTTTTCTGATTGATCCTTGCTTGTTTGGGATAGGGAGACTTTTCTGAGGGTTTTGATCTGTGGAGAAGAACTGAGCATATTTTACTCTAATACCATTGATTCTCTCTTCAAAAACCATTCTTACCAGCTGTGTGAACAGCGTCCCCTGCTCCACTGGGCTCAAAACGCGTGGCTATCCAGCTTGCACCTCTTTTCTACTCTCAGAGATGAGAAGCATTCCCATGTTGTTTGTCTTCATTTTCATAGCCTGAATTAATAAATTTGTGAATATTTTATTTGTTCATTGGTGATATACATTTCTTCTACAGCTCGTCTATTATATTTCATCTATGTTGGTAGTCTTTTCTAAAAATTCCAAGCACTTATTTTATCTCAACATTGATTTATATCTTCTTTACATTTTTAAGTTGCAGTTGAAAATCTGGATGAGTATAATAGGGTAATAAATTTTTGTATTTAATGGTCTTTGAAATTAAAGTCTCTAATTAAAATTGTTATTGTATTAAGAAAATGTGCATATAAAATATATTATTAGAAGCTTAAAGGCAAGCAAGAGTCAGGAAGAAAATAATTATGAAACATATATTTAATAAATGACAAGTGTCTAGAATATACAAAAAGAAATTATACCCTGAAAATAATACATTGAGGAAGCCTATCACAAAAGTTGCAAGTTTTAAATGGACATTTCACAAAAGGAGATGTAACAATGCCTGGTACATACATAGAAAAATAATCAGGTTTTTTTGTTTGTTTGTTTGTTTTGATTTTTCAAGACAGGGTTTCTCTGTATATCTCTGGCTGTCCTGGAACTCACTCTGTAGACCAGGCTGGCCTTGAACTCTGAAATCTGCCTGCCTCTGCCTCCCAAGTGCTGGGATTAAAGGCATGCATCACCACTTCCCAGCTTGATCAGTTCATTTGTTAACAGAAAAAAATGCTCATTAAAAACTAGGGTGAGATATTATTTTATACATACTAGACTCACTATAATTAAAAAGGTAGACCATAAAAATGTTATATTGAGGATGTGTAGAAATGAGAATATTGATATATTTATGGTACAAATGTGAAGAGACATAATTACTTTGGAATTATGTCTTATTTTTCCATTTTGTTCCTATTTATTAAGTCTATGTAAAAATCACTTAAAATACTATGTACTTCTTGTCTTTGCTGTCTCTGGTCATCCTTATTACTTGGACATGATCAGTTTTTAAGTTTTTCCTATTTATGGCATTATACTTTGTTAATGCTAACAGGAGATCATATCTGAATCATAAAGAAGGATGAGTAAATTTTAAGATACTTGAAGAAAGTACAATTGACAAAATAAGATGACTATAAGCCCAGTGTATAAAATGTATATGCATGTCCCTTTTTTAAATGAAGATTATATTAGTTAGTCCTAAATTCCAAAGTTGAGTAATAAAATACTAGGTATATTATGGATATTATTTCATATTATATAATGTCTATTTAAATTTTTAAAAGTTGCCTGAGACTTAAAATTATTTTTCCCATACGTTTTTATTGGCTACTTTATTTATTTACATTTCAAATGTTATCCCCCTTCCCATTTTCCCCTCTGCAAACTCCCTATTCCATTCCCCTCCCCCTGCTTCTATGAGGGTGGTGACCCACCCACTCACCCACCCACTCCCACCTGGCCACCCTAGCATTCTCCCCTGCTGGGGCATTGAGCCTCCACAGGACCGAGGCCCTCCCATCCACTGATGCTAGATAAGACAGTCTTCTGTTACATATGCAGCTGGAGCCATGGGTTCCTACATATGTAGTCTTTGGTTGGTAGTTTATTCCCTGGGAGTTCTGGGGTGGGGGTCTGGTTGGTTGATATTGTTGTTATTCCAATGGGGTTGCAACCCCTTCAATTCCTTCAGTCCTTCCCCTAACTCCTCCAATGGGATCCCCATGCTCAGTCCAATGGTTGGCTATGAGCATCTGCATTTGTATTGGTCAAAATCTGGCAGAGCCTCTCAGGAGACAACTATACCAGGCTCCTGTCAGCAAACATTTTTTGCATCAGAAATAGTGTGTGGGTTTGATGTCTGCAGGTGGGATGGATCCCTAGGTGGGGCAGTCTATGGATGGCCTTTCCTTCCATCCAGATGGATGGCCATCTCCGCTGCACTCTTTGTCTCCACATTTCCTTTAGACAGGAACAACTCTGGGTTAATATTTTTGAGATAGGTGGGTGGTCCCATATCTCAACCAGGGGCTGTGCCTAACCACTGGATAATGTCTCTACTGGTTATATATCCACTCTGTTGGGTATTTCAGCTAATGTTATTCCTGTTGGGACCTCTTGCATCCCTGGCATCTGGGACTTTCTAGTGTCTACCCCAAGCTCCCCATCCCCCACTGCTACATATTTCTGTTCAAATTCATGACCCTCTATACTTCCCCCCTCCGTCTCCTCCCACACCTGCCCCCTCTTTTCCTCCCTCTCCACTTTTCCTCCAAGGTCCCTCCCTTCCTCTAACTCCCATGATTATTTTGTTCCTCCTTCTAAGTAGAACTGAAGCATCCACACTTTGGTCTTCCTCCTCCTTAGCCTTCATATGGTCTGTAAGTTGTTTCATTGGTAAGATGAATACAGATTACAAAGAATATAAATTATATTTGTTCTGAGAGTAATTAACACTTGAGAATGTGGCGTCTTAAATGGAAGAAATCTAATTTAAAGCTTTACTTTGGAAACATGTAAGGTATGGGAGACCTTAATGAAGACATTAGCAGGTGCTGTTGGCTATTCAAGTAGCCCTGATGTTCCCATGTAACTCTTCATATCAAAATCCCCAAGAATTGTTAGTCTAGGAACAGAGTAAGTGAAAAGCAATGTGTAGCTCTAAGAGCATCTGTGACCTACTGCAGCACTGTTTGGGACAGAGAATAAAACGTGTCTTGGAAAGTCTCTTTTTACCTAGTAAGTCCCAAAAGTCTAATACCTCAGTTTCATTCCTTCTATTAAGAGAATTCCAAATTAATTTATCCCCTACTAGAGGAATATTTTCAGTTGGGAGCAGGCCAGAGATGACCTAATAAAACATTTGAGAGTAATTTGCTATAGTCTAGCTCCTCTGTTCTTGTAGGTACGGAGAACAGATTATTGCTTTAATGTTTCATGCTGGGGTCATGCTCACAGGCCAGGGGGCACACAGAAAGATAAGTCAGTGATGTATTAACCCAAAGTAGTTGTTTGCTGTGTAGTCACAAGCAAGGGCAAATAATTATAACTCAGGAAAGAACGGAGAAGATTAGTGTCTGTAGATGACCTTGGCCCCAAAGGGAGAGGAAAGGGCAGAGAGCAACTAGCAAACCAAACGAGGATGTAAACCAGAATTAGGCATGGCTAGAGGAGCTCCTGGTAGGATGAATAAGAAATATTTTACACCAGAAACTGTGTTTTGTGGCATGACAGCAGTCTACTGGGTTAAGACACAGTGGAGTGCCAAGAGTAATATTCTTGTTTGCTATAGCTGTGTACATGAGACATTCCTTGCCTGGTCAATTTTCCTCTAGGACTATGCTTAGCTGGTGTAGACTTGATTCTAGCTCAGCTGTTGTAGATCAATGTCTCAGTTGTCCTCAGTCTGCACTTCCTAAAGGGACTTCTCGACACGCAGTTCTTACACCTTGCCATCTATTTCTGTTTCAGCCTGGACAATTTCTGACAGTGCAGTCTCACCCCATGGTTTGAGAAATGGCTGTAGAAAACAACACTCAACGCAGTTACTCCATCATTCCATGCTTTATATTTGTTGAGGTAAGTGTATTTTTAAAGCCATGGACATGTTATAGTAGCAAATGTTATGGTGAGAATATGTATTCTTATGTGAAATTACTTAATCTTAGGATTGGGTCAAATGTTGGTATTACAAAGAAAATAATTTTAAAACAATGCTTATTAAATAAGAAACCATAAGAAAGGTTTTGAAACTGTGTCTTTAGGACAAAGCGCACTTTTATTCAGTTTCTTTTATTTTTCAATGATCCTATGAATATATTAGCTATGAAAGTCAATGCAGCACTTTAATTAAATTCTCCCTTAAAAATCAATATCTTTTTCCAAAAATCCAATAAAGCAGGCAGTTTACCAATGCGACCAGTTCATGCTCTTTTACCTCTGGAGTCCATGGATGGAAGAAATAGAATTGACCGCTTCTATGCATTTTTCTCTGTGATGTTAGAAAGCTTATGTGATGGGATACTGCTTCCGTCATACCTCTCTGTGAGTTGCTCTTCTATTTCCCCTACATCTTTTCTGCTAGTGTCCTGCGCATCCTCCCCCATCGCCCTTTCCTCTATGGAGTGTTTGCTTTGGAGGAGACAAAGATGAGGACCTTTGGGAAAATTGGGAGTCCTATGTCCAAAAGTCTATTCCCCAAATTATCTGAGAGTAAAATGTTGGTTTGTCAACTATATTATCTCCTTGAGATAGGTCACTGAAGGGATTATTTTGCCATGAATAAAGACCTTGGGTATGAAATGTACAGAGCTGAAAAGTGCCTGAGCATCCAGTCTGGATAGCTGTGTAAACAATCCCATCATTCCAAAGGTATCTGTAGCATTTTTTATGTTGTACATCTTTTGGGTTGGCTGGGGACTATGTGTGTTGATCTATTTATTATCTGTGAAAAGAGGCACTCAGGCTAAACTACTACGTATCATAACAAATACAGACTTTCAGTAACTGTGCCGCCTTTTTCTTTTAGTGTTGTTGTTGTTGTTGTTGTTTTGGAAACATAATCCCCCTTTTAAGTCCAGACTGTCTTGACCTCACAGCAATCTGTCTGCTTTAGATTTATGAGTACTGGGATTATGAGCTAATATGACCTCACCTACCTAGAAACATTTTGATACTCAGCCTATGAATCATAGTGACTTTTTGAGTTTAAAGCTATTCTGATCTGTGTGTTTTATCTGGTGAGTATTTAGGGGCAGGACAGTATTACCTGGCAGTTTATTCTCTGTTTGACATTTGTGAAACAGCTTGCTTGCATTATAGATCTGCTGGAATAGCAAAGAAACTCAAAGCTCATGTAGAATTAATTAAGCTAAAATTCTAGAAGCTTAAACAAGTAACTCGTCTCTGTAACATGCACATATTGCCTTTAACTTGCGATATAATGTAGTGGACAACTCCAGTCACATACTAACAATGCAGTGTATGAATTATTGGTTCTATTTCTTGTCTCTGAGAGTATCTAGCACATTTCTTTATACCTATACATTTAATTACAGAGAGGTCAGTTTCCTTTCGCTGTTTCATACACCCTTCATTTCACTTAACCCTCCCTCCACTTATATCCCCCTTCCGAACTTAGACATTTCTTTTACAATATTCTCTTTCCTTTCATATCATGACTACTCTACCGTCTGCCTCCATTAAGGCATTTTCTATTTCAGTGGATCCTTCTGGTTTCCTGGCTTCTGCAGGTATAAGCTAAACACAGAAATCTAAAGATTGAAGCAAGGATCCTGATCTGAGAGACAACATGTAGTGTTTATCTTTCTATGCTTGGGTTACTTCAACCTATTTTTTCTAGCTCCATCCATTTTCCTGCAAAATCTATATTTCTATTTTTCTTTATATCTTTTTTTAAACTTTTATTGCATGACTTCCATATATCTGAATTTGTTAACATTTAAGAACATATTTTAAGTAAACAGAATTAAATCACATTCTTGTTTCCCTTTTGTACCCCCACTCCTCCCAGAGACCACCCTTCAATACTTACAATATCTTTTTTGTTATATTCTTTAAAATTTATAAAATATTATAACAATAAAAATGAGTATTATAAAAGTTGTTTGATATAAAACAACAATCAATTTAACAGTTTTATGTAGATGCTCATCTACAGCAATAATGAAAATACATTTTTCTCAATATAAATTTTAAATAACTTCAAACATATTAACTGTATATTTCAAAGTAGTACATCATTACTAGTATTTTCTTTTTTTTTTTTAATTTTTATTTTAGATATTTTCTTTATT
>NW_022196900.1:10260189-10260500 GCF_008632895.1 Mastomys coucha
GCCCTTGCTAAATCTGACTGGAGTCAGTCCTTCCTGTGATCCTGGTTGTATCAGAACTCCTCAGAGTCTCTGTGATCCTGTGATTCTGGCATCCTGTGACTCTGAGCATGTTATAGCACCTGGGAGTGCAGCAGCTTCCTCTGGGTATTGTGGGACAGGCTGTGGAGCTTGCACCCAAGGTCTGCTCAAGACACCAGCCCAGAGAGACCTGTCAGCCATGCATTTTCATAGAAGAGCTCCAAGGTCCTGTGATCCAGATCTTGAGGCTGGAAGACACAAGTTTCTTTTCTTTTCTTTTCTTTTCTCTCTTT
>NW_022196900.1:10260510-10299354 GCF_008632895.1 Mastomys coucha
ACTCACTCTGTCTCTTTATATCTTGATAAAATTCCATTGTTTATATGTACCACATTTTAATTATCCATCCATCAACTGATGGCAATCTAGACTATTTCGATTTTCTGGGTGCTGTTCCATGATGAACATGGAGGCTATATAGTCTTTTGTGTAAATACCCAAGAGAGGTATAGCTTGGACATACAGTAGTTCTAGCGTTTTGAGGAAGCTCCACATTGACTTCCATACTGCCTACATAGTGATCCTGCTACCCGCAGTGAATAAGAGTTCCTCTTTCCCCACATCCACGCCAGTATCTGTTGTCATTTGATCCACTGAAAATACTATTCTGACTGGGGTGAGATGGGAACTCAAAATAGTTTTAATCTTTATTTTATTTTTTAGCAGATTTTTCAGAAGTCATAACTCGTCAAGCTTTTAGTACTTGTTTGAAGTTGACTTCATATTGTGATAACTGAGGAATGGTGACTTGATTTGGCACCAAGTTTCCATGGGTAGAATGTCAACATTATCCCTTTTGCTCCCTGATAGTATTGTTGCTACTGCAAACTCCTTCAGCATTAACTCTTCTCAATAGGTGATGCACTCTTTCTTTTCAATTGATTGCAATATTTGTCCCCTTTCCTAAATGTGCTTCAGTTCCTACGTGTGAATTTCTACTATAATTTATTTTTCATTTTCAATATGAATGGCATAAAGATATTTGTCCTGATGAAAACGTACCCTTGTGGAGGGAGGAGGAGGGCTTGTAAGGCTCAAAGAAAGAAACAAAAATTACAAGGCTTAGGAAGTTCTTGAAACTTAACAAGGTTCATGAGGTCACTCTTCAAGATTTTAAAAGAGGTAAAAACAATTTCTGGGGAGAAGAGACTGCTCTGCTAGGTGACAGATCTTGCAGAGAGCTTCAAGACTACAGGTTTCATGAGTCTTCCCCAATGCCTGCGTAGGCTTTCAGTGATTCAGCTACCTATGCTTGGAAGTGAATCCAATAAAGTCACTAGCTCACTACATTAGAATAGAAAAGAATCATTTCTTTCATCTGCAGTTGATATCCTCTCTGGGTAAATAGATGTCTGTTCATGCCCTCCCCCAGCAAAAGACACACAACAATGAACACTCAAATAAAATTCCATTTTTCTTTTCTCTGTAACAACTTTCTGATGTATTTTATAACTTTCTACCTCTTTCTATACTTTTTCATCTCATTTCTATTTAATTTCTAAAAATTATGCGTGTTTCTTGTCTTAACCTTCCTCCTTTATAGTGCTATTTCATAGCTTTTGCCTTCTTGTATGACTTTAATTGTACTGCATTCATTTTACATACTCTCAGAATAAGGTGATTAGGCATCTTATTTATTGTGTCTGCTGCCTTGGCTCACAGTGGACAGATTCTTCTAGAATTCATGTGAATATTAGGTTTTGGAAGTAATGCTTTGGAGGGATTTTGAATGAATATTACTCTTGCACTTTGATTTTATTTTTGGAGCCCCAACTTCCTTAGTCGCAAAGTCAGAGCATTTTCTCCCTGTGCTCTTCCTATGCTAGCAGTGCCTTCTTTCTCAGGAGTGAAGAGCAACTTTTCAGGAATATTGGCTTTTACACAGGAGTTGCCCTTCCAAAACAAACCTTCCTGTCCTATATCATGGGCACTAAAAGGCCCAAACCCCAATACTGAAGCTGATCTGTAACCCTTTCTCTATACTCACCTGGACCCACTGGGGCTTCATCTAGGCATTACCACCCAAAGTTTCTGGTACCTTTTCTGTTACAGTTTAACCTGTGAATTCCACTGAAAAAGAAGAGAAAGCAGGAAGGGAGGGAGAGAAGAAGGAATGGTAGAGGGAGGAAGAGAAGGATGGAGGAAGGAAGGGAGGGAAGGAGGAAGAAAGAGGAGAGGAGAAAGAGAGGGAGAGAATGAGAGAAAGTTATTTGTATGTATTTTGTACTAGATTTTTTTCCATTACCTTTGTTCCATCAATTTGTTAATTCAACAAAATATTAGTGTCTACAGTTTCCCTGAGGCACTATGTGATTGCCTTTTCTGAATGTTTTGCATATAACTAGGCTTCTTCTGTAACTTGGATCTTATTAAAGTCCTTGTAAGGTAGGATTGCATAGCCTTGCTGCAATACATGTGTGATACAGGGCGAGGATAAGAGACACCTGCTGCCCAGTGTTGAACTCTGACGTGCATTTTCTTGGCTACTTCTATGAGCATAGACTGGATATGTTTGCTTTACTCCGGGCAGTTGGTAAGGAGGATAAACATGAACCAACACCCATAATTAAAATTTCCTGGTGAATTGGGAGCTTTCTTTAGACTCACTTGGAAAAGGTGGCAATCAATGAGCTACCTGATGATGCACTGAGCTGCACAAATGGTCTCGTGGTGGTAACAGATCAGGAGCAATATTACTCTGGGTAGTTCTGGAACTGTACAGAAATGAGAGGGGAGAGTGTTTATGGATTACAAGAGCACATGTAGAAAACAATGACCGGACCAAAGGGGAGGGCAGAGCATTTGGAGGAAAGCAGATAGGTTAAGGTGCATAATGTAAAATGGATAAGCAGAGCATTCTGGTCCCCAAGGCCTGGAATGTTGGGCTGCAGAATGAATCCGTCATCTCCCAGTGCCAGCAGGTTTTGTCTCTGACCAGAAGTTCTGACATTGAAATCTTAACACGTGGATAATGATCTGAGGGTCTAGAATGTGCAGGTTTTAGCACAATCAGAGAAAATTCATGTGGTATTGCTGACCACATGACTTTAGCTTTTTCACTGATCTAGTTGCAGTAGAATATGCAAAAAGTAACAAATGCTGATCTGGACCAAAGCTAGAGCAGTCAGATGGAGTGGGAGAAAACAATTCATTTTAGCAGGAGGCATGACTCTCTCAGCTTTGTTTGAGTCTTACAGTCTTAATATCTTGGGGGATCAAGACACAGGACTGAGAGTATAACAGTTAAAGGAAAAATTAAAATAGTACCAAAGGACTCAGGAGTCTTTCTGTGTTCTTTTGTACACTCCCTCATTTCTGCATCCTGCTGTCTCTGTCATGCCTTTTCTTTATCTGTTATTTCAGCAACATACTTCATGCTTGAGAATCTATAGAGAAAGCATTTCCCTGAGGAAAGACCCTCAAATTGGTGTCTCAGGAGTCTGAACAAAAATAATGTGTGTTGTTTGTGATATCCCATGCTCCCTCGCAAAAAGATATAGATATTTTTTTTTTCAGAATGCTTAATAGTAACTATCTGTTTTGGACAAATTTCTCCACAAACAAATAGATTTCTCTAAGGACAATTTTATTGTATTCTCTATAAAATTGTGACTAAACTGCACCATCAAATCTCTCTCAAATGTATTTGTGCTCAGACCAACTCTATATGGGGCTCCGCTTCCTCTCTTCCTCGGACAATGAGACTGTGGGCTAGAACCTTTTACATCCTGTATGCAGCTAAGGCTTGGCATTCATGCATGAGCCAGGGTTATTTTCGCCCATTTTAGTGGGTGACTGTACTTGCAAGTTTTATTGCCTGTGTTTGACAGCTTATTCCTCTCAGATTGAACCTATCAGATGATAATGATAAATCACATCCTGGAGATAAATAAACAATACAGTGTTTGCCAAGAACTTGATTTTGATTTCCTTAGGCTGAAAGAAAAGGAACCATACATCACTTTTTGGACACCGGGTGCCTTCAAGACATCCATTGTCTTAAGTGCCTCTGATTTTAGAAGAAGGATGCCTCTGTACCTGCCTTTCTAGCCTGAGTTTGCAGTTTCTTAGATTAAGTCATTTTAACTATTTGTATATGAGGCTCACATTTTGACACTTTCAGATTTGTATATCTGATTCATATTGAAAGTTTTGTCTCCAGTTTTCAATTAAATAAATAAATAAATAATGAGATTAATAAATAAAATAATAAACTGGTTTCTGCTTGTAGAAAAAGTATCAGAATCTTATTCTCTTCTACAATGTAATAAAAAAAGTTGTTATGAAGCTTTCTGGACTCAAGTTCTGGCTCTATTGTTTGTTGCTGATATAAACTTGAGTTTGTCTGTTAAGATTTCAATTACTTTGTTAAATAGAAAGAAAGAGGAATGCATTGTAGGAGCTTTTGAAAAATTAATGAGGTGAGGCGCCCGAGCATTCTTGCTGAGTAACACATGCTTGACGAGAATAATTTTAAAGTAACAGTTTTGACACAAAGATGAAAGTAAGCCAATTATACACTTTTGCCTGTGTGCACCTGCACACACAAACACACACACACATACACACACACACACACACACTACAAACACTAACAGAAGAGACAGCCTTTGAGTAGTTTAATCCCCTTATATATGAACTTTGGGAGCTTACATGGTTTTAGGAAGAAACTTCAAGGGTTTACTAGATAGCAGAAAAATAAAATTATATGGGTTTTAAAATACAATGACAAATATTAATGATAAAATTTTTGCCTGTACTTCTGTGTGCAAACATCACTTGATGGTGTTTTCCATAACTATTCCATAAATATTCAGTTGTCCATTTAGGTAAGTCTCAAAGTTCCCAGGCTAGGTTTAAGGGCAGGACTCCATCCTTGTCTTTGTATCTTGTGAGTGAGTGAGTGAGTGAGTGAGTGAGTGAGTGAGTGAGTAAGTGAGTGAACCTCCTTTAAAATGGGTCTGGGTCCCAGTTAAAACAAGTTCTCACAAAATCAGAGAAGTAAGGACTAGCAAGATGTTCTCGTCATGAATGCCAAAGGGACCAGGAGTGGAGGAAACCAACTGGGAGTGAGTCAGTTAATTTGATCAAAGATGTGGGGTTAGAAATTTGCTTTTCTACATCCCCATGCTGCCTTCTCCTTTGATTGCTTCAATGGTTAGTTCTCCTTCCTGTAACTTTTGGGAGAAGTACATGTTTCTATGAAGTGCAACAAACAAACAATAACCCCTCAACCTCAGAAGTAAGGAAGAGGAGATTGGGAAAGGGACGAGCAGAGTAAGAGTGTCTGTGCTCTCGAGAACATGATAATAAAATGAATTAATAACAATGAAATCTCTTCCTTTCAGAGATCTCAGCCCCTTCCCATTCACAGATACTGTATTCTATCATCAAATACATCATATTTGAAAATCTGATACTCCTTAAAACTGCATGTTTAAAACATCAGTAGAACAATATTGAGCCTATGTAACAGAAAGTTTTCCTCATATTTTAACTTCCAAATGAAAAATCTGAAGTAAAAAGAAGTCCAAGACAGCACATCTAACAATATTAAAGTTGGGAGAGAACCCAGCTATATGCATATACCCAGAAGATGCTCCAACATGTAATAAGGACACATGCTCCCCTATGTTCATAGCAGCCTTATTTATAATAGCCAGAAACTGGAAACAACCCAGATGTCCCTCAAGAGAGGAATGGATACATAAAATGTGGTACATCTACACAATGGGGTAGTACTCAGCTATTAAAAACAATGAATTTATGAAATTCTTAGGGAAATGGATGGATCTAGAGAATATCATCTTGAATGAGGTAACCCAATCACAAAAGAACACACATGGTATGCATTCTCTGACAAGTGGATATTAGCCCAGAAGACTGGAATACACAAAGTACAAACCACAAACCACAAGGAACTCAAGAAGAAGGAAGACCAAAGTGTGGATACTTTGTTCCTTCTTAAAAGGGGGAACAAAATACCCATGGAAGGAGTTGCAGAGACTAACTATGGAGCAGAGACTAAAGGAAGGACAATCCAGGGACTGCTTCACCAGGGAATCATTCCCATATTCAGTCATCAAATTTAGACACTATTGTGGCTGCCAGCAAGTACTGGATGACATGAGCCTGATATAGCTGTCTCTTGAGAGACTCTGACAGTACACGACTAATACAGAAGTAGAGGCTCACAGCCATCCATTGGACTGAGTACAGGGTCCCCAATGAAGGAATTAGAGAAAGGACCCAAGGAGCTGAAGGATTTGCAGCCCCTTAGGACGAACAACAATATGAACTAACTAGTACCCTCAGGGCTCCCAGGGACTAAAACACCAACCAACGAGTACACATGGTGGGACTAATGGCTCCAGCAGCATATGCATAGCAGAGGATGGCCAAGTTGGTCATCAATGGGAGGAGAGGCCCTTGGCCCTGTGAAGGTTCTGTGCCCCAGTGTAGAGGATTGCCAGGGCCAGAAAGCAGGAGGGGATGGGATGGTGAGCAGGGGTAGGGGGGAAGGGAACAGGGGTTTGTTTCAGTTTTTGTTTTTTTATTTTATTTCCTTTTATTTTCTTTTTCTTCTTTTTTTTGGGGGGGGGAACCTGGGAAAGGAGATCTTGTAAATAAAGAAAACATCTAATAAAAAAAGAAAAAAACTCAATAGGATATTCTTGAGCAACAATTTCAAAAATGATGAAATTTAAAAAAAAAAAAAAGACCTGTACTGTTGTGAGAATTAAAAACAAACAAATAAAAAAAAAGTTGGGAGACTTACAATATAAGTTAAAATATTCTTTTCTTCACTCTGTGTGTAGATATTACACTGAAGTGGTGCACTTTCTCCAGTAGAGAACTCATGAACTCAGTGCTTCTCAGCCAATGGGTCATGATCCCATATTGGTTACATATCAGATATTCTGTATGTTGAATATTTATATTACAATTCATAACAGTTGCTACATTACAATTATGAGGTATCAGTGAAATAACTTTTTGATTGTGGTCACCACAATATTGAGGAACTGTGCTAAACGGTTGCATCATTAGGAAATTTGAGAGCCACTTGACTAGATAAAGGAAGTCCTTGTTTATGTCTTCAGAGATCATAATAATGAAGACACACAGAACTGTGGGAATATGAGCTTTCCTTCCTAGAATCTATCTTCCTTAAGAGCCTAAAGAACATTTTTATATTTTGATCAAGATAGATTTCAACTCCCCAAAGCTCGTCGGGAAATCCCTTGGTTTGATGGAGACTTACATTGACTAATGAGACTCGGGAAATACTTTGAGACCCTATTGATATTAAATGATATTTTTTTTCTAAAAAAGATTTACTTGCTTTTGTCTTTATGCGTATGAGTGCTTTGCCTGAATATATATGTCTGTGCACTGCATGTAGGCTGGTGCCCACGGAAGTTAAAGAGGGCATCAACTCCTCTGGAACTGGGATTACAGACAGTTATGAGTTGCCATGTGGGTGCTAAGACCTTAGCCATCTCTCCAGGACCAATATAACATTGTTTTTAAAAATGTAATTTGAGTGAAATCAACTAGATTTTATATAGTAAAAAAAATCAGTGAAGTCTTTATAACTTAGCTATGCAGTATTTCAGTATTTTGACACTATTTTGGGTTGGATTTAAAATATAATAATAATAGCAATAGTAATAGGACTTGCCTGATACAGCCAAAGCTCCCTTGTATTCTTTCTTACAGGATCTCATTTCCCTCTTTGCCCTTTCAGAATTCACTATCACGATAAGTTTGGTAAATGTGGTTTTGTAACATATAAATAAGTTCTACATATCCATTACTGTACATTGTGCCTTAATATGTCAAAATACTGAAAGCAATTGTAGTTGCACTGTTGAGACATCTAAAAAGGATGGTACACCTAATTATAACTGTATAAAAGATTAGACAGTGTACACAGATTACTTTAGTTGTCGATAGGAGTTGTCTGTCCATCTCATTCTCTTCGGGGCCAGATCCTTTAGAGCCTCTATCCCAGAATAGCTCCATGTTTACTTTTGTAAGGGGAAACAATCTTTCAGGCTCACAAAACTGACCTTTAAAGCTCATATTTGATCAGGTATGTCACTACCCCTAGCATTTCATTAGGAAGAGCCACAAACATATGGCAATTTTCCATTACAGCCAACAGAGAAATGAATAGGGGACAGAGAGAAAGTCATTTTCAGCCTAAGTAGTGTTTCACTAAGTGTCCTCATGAGTTCTTTTCCTACTAAAAATGAAATCCTGCTTCATTTACATGTCACTGGTTTACTTAACCATGTTCCAGTTAATAAGACATTGAAAAATGTTTGCAGAGATTTTATCTATTGAATGATTTATGTAGGAAAACCCTTTGTTCCTCAAGCAGAAACAAGTTTCCATGAGGTAGTAGACTGGAGATGTGACTCTAGCTTGGACTAGATTGGGAGAGGATTAATGCACCCTTCAGATTCTAAGTACCTCCCAGCTCTGACATAGCTGTCTGAGCATGAACCATATAGACCCAAGCAGTTTTCTTAATATGCCAACTAGATCTCTGAACCCAGAAAAATAGGATATAGAAATTCTCCCCTTTCTAAAGTGGTGGATAAAATGTCAGTTTGTGGACAAAGTAGATTGGCAATATGCTGCAAATCCAAAAGTATATAAATCTACCTTCCAGAAATAATCATAAATGAACAGACTTTGCTATGTGGTGATTAATTATTTTATCATAAAGTAGTCTGTAATGCTGAAATATAAAAGTCCTGATACTAAAATACGGGAAGTGTATTTGAAGATGATATATATAGCAGAACTGGATATATATCCATATCCATATATATATATATGTGTATATATATATATATATATATATATATATATATATATACGAACCAGATAAATCTGTTAAAGTCATACTGTATGAAGTAGGTGATCCCATAAGGAATTAGTAACATTAGCTAGTCCAGTGAATGGGGAGGGGAATGAGTTCAGAATGGTTGTGATCTGAGTTTAACAGCCTATAATCATGAATGGCAGACCTCATGATATTGACATAACCCAATATGTCACTGACAGTTGATAACATCTGGACTGTTAACACAGGATTCTACCAGCCCCACAGATGTGCCTGAAATTTCTAGCTGCACTCATGACGGAGTCTCCTTCATCTCTGTTGGCTGGTGGGATAGATGGTTGGTTTTGAGACATGGCCTTACATTGTCTCCCTAGCTGGCCTAGAACTCCCTGAATAGACCAGGCTGGCCTCAAGCTTACAGAGACCCACCTGCCTCTACCTCCTGAGTGCTGGCATAAAGGCACCTTCCACCGCACCTAGCCTGGAGCATTGCATCTTAAACTTCTGTATATAGACCTCCTTTTCATAGGACTGAGGCATCAAACCATGAGCTTGTTAGAGGACCACTACTGAAAGGCAGACAGCCCTTGTCTCTCTCCTCATGTTCAATGTTGTCATGTCATTCACTCACAGAAACTGAGTTTTGTGGCTCATAATCCTCATTAACCTCTCAGCCCTCCTATGCTCATTAGATTAGTGGCACTGAACACTGTAGTGCCAAATAATATCTTAGCCAGGTAATCTTTCATGCAGATGGAACAACACAGACTTAAAGCTGGATGCCCTCTTGAAAATATGAATGTGTGCTTATAAGGGAATCAGTGCACAAAAGCAGTTGTTTTCCTCTGGGGGTTGGGATTAAAAGTACTTTTTTTTTCATGAATGTGTGTTACATTTATTATCATAAAAATTAACCACCACTTTATGAGATTGCATTGCTATTGACATGTTCCCAATGAAATTCCCTATACAAAGAAACTAGTTATGTTTACTGCAATTTGAAAATTAATTATATTTATTAACCTCACAAAGTCTCATATTTCTCATGGAAGAACAATACAAACAATGGTGGGGACTGTTTTTTCTAACATGGGATTTTTTGTTTTTTTACAGCATATTCTCTGTGGTCTTCACTAATGCCAAGCCCGTGGGGTGTGGGGTGTTAAAAATAATTATAATTGTACTTCCTTTGTTGGGTTTTCTTTAAGAATGTGTATTTGATTATTTTGATTTCTTCTCTGATTATAGGTTAATATGTTAAATTTTTCATTATGTAAAATAAGCAATTGTTCTTGTTTTCAATTTTAGGACTGCATTTCCTCCACACATGTTTAATTACCATTTTCTTCCCAACTGGCAGTTCTGGCTAGGGTACTCACCATGATCCTCAGACTCTGGTATATATTAAGTACAGTATCAGAAGCATCCCTTTCTCCAGTTAATAATAGTAGTACGAGCTTATCATTCTAAACAAGTCACTGATTCAAACAATAAATAAGTGAAATTCAGAGATTAAGTAACTTGTACAATATCACACAACTAAGTACAAACTAGGTTTACTACCAAATGTGTAACTCTTGATAATCATTGGCTACTTACTTATTAGCTGAGGTTCAAAAGCAGAACTGTAAGAATCATTTCAATTTTCCAAAGGAACAAAGATGACAAACAGGGAAGAGACGTTAGAAATGGAAGGGTGGCTGGGAGAGTAGGGTTGGGGATAAGTTCAAAATATCATAAATACCCATACAAAAGTTTTTAAATTTTTATTTTAAATACTTATAGCAAAACCAATTGTATAAAGTGTAGTATGGTATATTTTTCTGTATTTAAAATTATGTGAGAAGGAACCCTCAAGGACAGAAAGAACTAAATAAAGTCATTTCAGATGTGTATATTTATAGACACAATGTGTGTAGTAAGTGTGGACCGTACCCTTGCCTGTTTTTATGGCCCCACAATAAGAATGCTTACAGTGTGTGAAACCATAATGCAGGCTGAGTCTTCATCCTATGGCTGATCTGAGTGTAAAACCAAACTAAGCCCAGGAGTTGAGTAAGTGGTTTGGGACTGAGGCCTTAGCACTCTCTGCCAAAGAAGAATGCGTAGTAGTGGGCAAACTCCTTGGTGAGATATTTCAAATGGGGATCTTCTACAGCTTCTCACAAGGTACCAAGAATGGCAATTGCTCACAGTAATAACCATTGATAATAAGCATAATCTCATTAGCCTTTTTCCCCTCCCATACATCTGTCTCAAAATTCACTTTAAGGACCTCCCCCCCAAAAAAGAAAGATAATGTAGCTGGAGTTGGGAAAAACCTAAGTGAATTAGTGATAAAGTCTGGAGAATGGAGGGCCAGACAGAAATTTAAGATGTGTAATTAAGCCGGACAGTGGTCACACATGCCTTTAATCCCAGAACTTGGGAGGCATACAGGCAGATTTCTGAGTTCGAGGGCAGCCTGGTCTACAAAGTAAGTTCCAGGACAGCAAGGGTTACACAGAGAAACCCTGTCTCGAAGAACCAGAAAAAAAAAAAGATGTGTAAGATAATTTTGTTAAATTCAAGATCCTTGTGATCCAGAGTGACTTATAGCTTTCTTAAAGTTTGAATCAGTTTAGGTAGATATTTCTCATAAGTGTTCTCATTTCTGTGTGTTTACTTACCTTTCTATGAAATCCAATGTGTACAACATTCTTTCCAACCAATGTGTCCCAGTGCTTCAACATTAAAGCCTGTAATTCTCCTTAAGAAGATCTTCAGGAGATTGTATATTATACTGCATCGAACTTAGGTAACTCAGAAATGGATTAATTTTCTTTGATTGTGGACAAATGAATGTTGGGACCAAAAAACCCCCCACATTCTTAATGACTTGTTTTCCTTCAAACTACATGATATTTGACCTAACACCTTGGTCCATTGGTGCTACTGTAACAGAGTCCTTGATACTGAGCAATTAATAGAGAACATAAATTTATTGTCTTACAATTATGAAAACTGGAAAGTCTGAGATCAAAGCCCTCGCAAGTTCAGTGTCCATGAAAACTGCTCTGGCTGCTTCCAAGTGATGTCTTGTTGCTGTGTCCTCTGGAGAATAATGTTGTCACAATCATGACACTTCCTTTGTATGGACCTTAATTCCTTTGATGAGAAAAAACACTGTCATGGCCTCACTTCTCAATGCTATGACATTGGCCATTGTCTTAACACCTGGATGGTATTGTGTGACTCTTCTTGGGGTGACACAAACATCACTTCACTCAATACTGTCCCCTGACAGCAGCCCAAAGAAGTGATTTCACCTAAATAAAGCTCTTTGAGTTTATTGGAGTTACTTACAGCTTTCTGAGTCTTCATTTTCTTGACAGGAAAGAATGTTTATGGGGCAACAACTACCAAAAACACACACAAAAACAAAAACAAAAACAGGCAAAAAATACTGAGCACCCTTTATTATTAAATTTTAAGTCCTCCTCGGGAGACATTTTTTTTTCAGTCTTTTCTTGATTGCTGTATAAGACAAATCACTTTGAAACTGAAATATTCTTGTGCTTAATATTCATCCCTGAAGTAAGACAGCACAGTTTAAGGGCCATGTTTGGTTTTAAGGTCTGGCTGAATAGTTCTCCGACTTTCAGGAGGTACCAGTTTTCTCACCCATAGAAGAGCAATAAAATATGGGGTTTGGGGGGTTGTTCTGAGGGTTAACAATGCTCAGTCTATAGCCAGTGGAGTGTCAGTAACCATTGCCTCACAACCAGTCTAACTGGAAGCACACGGTGTGAAGACCCCACATTTATCAGCTTAGCAAAGCCCAGGAGATATCTAACCACACAGTTCACTTCAGCTTACTCCGGTTTGGTCCCTGTAAGCATTACTTACAGGATTCTGTGTAGTCACTCACTGATGCCTGTAAATATAGGACTGACTTTGACCCGCCACTTGCTCAAGCGAAAACTGCAATGGCTGATATGTTGACCAAATGCCACACACAGAATTTACCTGTATGAGTTGTGCACAGTCTACTGAAATAACGTCTATTTTGACAGAACTGAATGTAAACATAGATAGTTTTGACATATTCCACAATCAAAAGATGCAAACCACCCAATTCATCTCGTCCAACAAGTTTGGAAATTGTGTGTGGACTCTTCCCATTGGAAACCAACTCCCAGGTGTCTGAAATTTTTACCTTTGGGTTGTTCCCTCATGAAGCCTGCATTCTATAAACAGTAACAAATTCTACGGAATAATGCCAAAAGAAAGAAGCACCTTAGTTTTTCTCTAACATATAGAATGTATAGAATGCTGTGACTTATCATCATCATATACCTCCAAAATAACAATTCAAATGTACGGAAAAGGGATGAGCTTAACTTGGGGTGCATTAAAAGCAGGTTCTTAGCATAGACAGCTGGGGATCACTATGTACTGGAGACTTCTAGAAGGTAGAAAATATGAGTTATCTCAACAGAGTGGCAGGTAAACCGGAGTGTTTCTGTAAGGTTCGGTATTATTTCAGCTTTACTCCCGAGACATTGATTCATAGCTACTTTGGTCCTCCCTGCATGCAGTCTGTGTACTACTTGAGCCCCAGAAAAGCCTCAGGCAGAGTCATTCTCATAAGGAAACAGCCAGTGCCAAATAACTATGGCAGAGAGCTAACCACCTCTCTGACGCTGTGCAATAAACTTACTGTACAGAATTGAATGGAACTTGCCAAGAGCTAGAAGAAATGTCAAATGGCCCTGAGACTTCGAATCAGTGATTTTCCCACTTACCTCCTACAGATACATGTTTTAAACAACATCAGCTCTGTCAGTGCCAGTGCTGAATAATGTGGGGGCACTAGTACCACTAAAAGCTGTGCGAGGCATATTTTTTCTTCTAGCATAGTAGACCTGTATCTTTCATCCCCACTCTGGGTTACAGAGTAGGCAAAGTGCTTTTTCCTTCCTTCATTTTAAACTGCATGTGATTCAGCAGAGATTCGAAGGCAGTGGTTCTCAACCTGTGCACTGCTACCCTTTTGAGGGTCCAGTGACCCTTTCTCAGGGGCCATAGGAGACCATCAGAAAACACAGAGACTTTCATTATGAAATTACAGTTATGAAGTAGCAATGAAATAATTTAATGTTGGGGGCGGTTAACACAACATAAGAAACCTTATTAAGGGGCCATGGCATTTGGAAGGTTGAGAACTATTGTTGTAAGATAAGAGAGCATTTTTCCTTTAAAAATGGTGCTAGCTCAGAAATCAGGAGGCAAGTTAAGGCCTTGAAGGAATCACTTCAGCCCTTCTGGATTTCATTTGGCTTGTCCTTAAATTTAAACATTAAGGGAAAGAAATTCACCAAACACAATAACCTTCAAAACAAAGAAGTGAAATTTATATTCTATGGTTCAAGTGAAACTTAGAAGAAAATGCAGACCTGCATGTGTGGGCAATATGCACATCTATTTTTGTAATATGTATGTCCATATGTATCTTTTCTGCAGTCATTTCTATTCCAAAAATAAGGGAAATCACAGCATTGAGAATATATGTTTTTCAAATGATTTTTTTCTGATGTCAAACCACAATATATTCTCTATGTTAGGATCAGAGCATAGAAAGGAAATTGGGAAAGAGGGGTACAAGTTTGTTTTGATTTATGGTTGGCATGATAGTAGTACACAAAAATGTATATAACTTGAAGATCCAAAAGTAAACTTGACTTGACTCCCCTAGTGATGCATTTCTTTTAACTTCCTTTTTGTCTTCAGGAGGGCAATCAGATTATACTAGAGAACAAATTACTTCTTACCTCCTAGTATTAAGGAAGTTTGCAGTGTGGAAGTTTAGCGTGTGTTGTTCTTTTCACCAAATAAATATCCTTTCTTATAGTGTTTGCTCTGTGTTGTACATTGGTCTGTTAGGGACACAACCCCTGTCCTCTCATGGAATTTATACTACACTATGAATAGAGGAAATTAAATATTTCAAAAATTGTGATATCACACTGAAGACAATGCCCAAGGGAAGGAGAGTTCGCATTCCCTGCCAGCACTCCCCCCGCCCCACTCATCCAGGTCATTGTTCTTCCTCCCTGAGTCCTTTCAGGACTGCTGCTGCTTGGCAAATGAAGATAGTATCGATCCTAGATTTGAGTTCCCACCAGGCTGATGATCACACTATAGCTGTAGTTCCCATGCATTGAGAAAGCAGAGTCACGGGCAGGCCTTTCTGTTAGGCCTTGGCAACTATGGCTACCTACAAACCTTCTTAGTGAACAGCTATACCCCAAAGAGTTGGAGTTCTGGAGGTATTCAGTGTCTCAGCTTCTTTAGTAAACCAAGGTTTTCTTAAATATTGAGACTACAGAAGACCTTTGAGTCAAATTCATCTTTGAACCATTTTAATGTTTCCAACCTGTGAACATTGTCATAGAGGAGACTGTGTTCACTTTAGTCCATTCAAATGTACCAAACACAAAGTGGGCAATTAATACCCAACTTGACCAAGGTCTCTGAAGATTAGACTATACATTTTAGAAAGAAAGTGTGTGGAGTGTGCATGTGTGTGTGTGTGTGTGTGTGAAGTATGTGTGTGTGTGCATGTAGCTCGCGTGGTCCTCTCGCCGGGAAGAAGACACGTGGACACTCTAGGTTCCTTCTGCAGCAACTGTTTTATTGTCTCCATCCATGGTGAAAAAAGGGGTCGAACCCAAAATCTGTACTGCTTATATACACCACAGTGCGTGTATCTGCCCACAGCGTGGTGTGTCTGCTCATGATTGGCTGTTCGCTCATTACCCTACGTAACGCCCCGGGATGGGCTGTGACATGGCGTCTTTTCACTCTACGCACATGCGCCAACAGTACTCTACGCACATGCGCCAACAGTACTCTACGCACATGCGCAAACAGTTGTCCACTAGGAGTTAACAGTGAAAGTAGGCGCCATCTTGCCATGGCGAATGCCTCTCAAGATTCACGGCTCCCAACATGTGCATGCATGTGTGTGTGTGTGCATGTCTGTTACTGACAAAAAGTGTTTTAACAAGCTCTAAGTTGATTTAATTTACAACTCTCCATAGTTGTGAATTCTTGTTGCAAGAAAATTATCATTCTTAAATTTGTGATATCTATATGCATGTTGTAAAAGGAGGGCTCCCAATCCTATTTATGATTTTGTCTCTCCTATTGACTGGTATTGAATAATATTTCCCCTAGATATGAGTAGGAATGAAAGTTCTCACTGAACAGGCTGCTGAATGTCCTCTGGGAAGTTTAGAGACAGGAACAGAGAAGGTATGTCTGGAATGTTCAAGAACCATGACTTTTACTTCTAAGTCTTAAAAATACATTTTATACTAAACTATCCATAAACATATATATCTATGCTATGAAACTAGGTTTATTTTAAAATATTGTAATAAAAATTAAAATATCCTAATTATTCCTTTTTGTGCTTTATTAGTTTGGAGACAAGGGAAGATAAGACAGCTTGAAGCCCAGGTTGGCCCTAAAGTCAGTATGCAGCTAAGGTTGCCTTTGAACTTTTGATCTTCCTGTCTCTATCTGTAAAGATGGAATAAGAAGTGAGCTTTTGGTAGGTCCACTTTTCCCCATATTGAGAGCTCAGAACAGTGCCTTTAAAACTGTGGTATGCATGAGAATCTGCAGAATTATTAGAATGCGGGTAATAGACTTTCCTCTGCAAAGAAAAGTCAGGGGAAGTAAGTGATTAAAAGTCTACATTTTAAATTTCCTGTCTGATGTTAAGTGTAGTTGACAAGTGCATCTGATTTTGAGAAAAATATGATAAATGCTTTTGAAAAAAATAACCAAAAAGAGAACTTGATACAAATATTAAGTACTTTAAAGAGTAGGTCACAGATAAGTAATATTTTGACATCTGTAGGATGAGAGGAAAACACAAGTAGCATGAGATATTTATCTGAAAGTCATTGTTATTTGGGAACATGTATGCATTAAAGTATTTTGTTTCATCTTCTTTTTTAAACATTTACTAAGTTCCCATCAACAGTCCCCTTTGGACATGATATCAAGTTATGAAGAGGTCTGTGATCTTAAAAATGTTTAACCAAGTATTCTACTAAACCAACATGAATTAAATACATATTTATTGAAATTTTTCTGGTGCTGGGCTCTATGCCAGGCATGGGTATGATGTCACATGTGAACCCTTCTATAAGTGATAATATATGAGTGTCCTCTATGTGTAGGCTTCTATAAAATATCAACTCAGATAAAAATGATTTCCTAAAAGAAAGATGTGCATGGTCTTCTCAGAGAGGACTTCAACCAATAGTTAGAAAAGGGAAGACAGTCATGGAGGTGAGCACACCTAAAAGCTAAGACATTTCTCTGGGGATTCTGACATGTGCACATTAAAGTCTTAGTAACAGGATTCACAGCAGTGAAACTATTCTTCAAAAGTGATAGTATTTAAAGGGGCCTAAAACCTACTGACACATGATTTCTGAGTCTGTGTTCCTTCCTTCTTTCCTCTCTTCCTTCTTTCTTTCCTTCCTTCCATAATCCCCCCATCCTCCAATACCCCTACCACCCAATCTCCAGTATTGAAAAAGATTGGATGCAGGACGTAACACTAGGCAATCACTTTGCTACTGAGGTCTATTCCCAGCCCCTGAAGATGGAAAGGAATGGAATGTTTCATTGGTTGCACAGTACCAGGTACACACTCTGCATGTATGATTTCAGGGCCCATGCCCCCAGCCTGCTGATTAACTTCCTAGAAATTCACTTTTTAAAAAGGAACTGACTTTTAAAGATGGGCATTTGAAGAAGTGAGGGAAGATGCATAAAGTCCTGAAGAGGCTTCTGAAACATCAAGTGTTCTACTCTCCAGTCTGAAGGTTCTCCTGGAGGTCGAGTTCTCTGATCAGTTATTTTATTGTATTTTTGTGTCATAAGCATACTGTATAGGTTTGTGGTTTTTGTTGATCCATGAACACTGCTTTGCAATTTAGCTAGTGTTGAGTGATCTTTCTGTTGACACAATAACCTATTTTAAACATTACAGCCATTCTTTAATCTTTAGACCTCCACTTTCATTTGTTCCAAGTGGCTAAGTAGCTCTCTACTAGAAAATTTCCTTAGCCTCCGTAAATGTATGTTATTAGTTCAGATTCATTTTGCTAAATCACCAAATATAACATCCTCAGGGTAGAATAAATTAATTCATTTGTAAAGGTAATTCCGCTAAGCATTTTTTTCCATACTATTCAGAAAAAAAAAAAAAGACATTGGAAATTCTAATGGAGTTTTTAAGAGAGGTTTTCTAAGTGTCCACACAAGTTCTAATTGGTTGAAATTGGTGCTCTTCACATTAACAAAAGTGGAACCACCCCTTAAAAGCTGTGCTAACAGTCTGAATACCTTCCCTTTTGTGTGTGTGTGAGCATGTGTGTGAGTGTGTATGTGTTTGTGAGCGTGTGTGTGTGTGTGTGAGTGTGTGTGTGTGTGTGTGTGTGAGCATGTGTGTGTGTGAGCATGTGTATGTGTGTATGCATGAGCCCACATGTGTGTGTGTATGTGTGTATGTGTGTGTATGTGTGAGCATGTGAGCATGTGTGTGTGAGCATGTGTTTGTGTGTGTGTGTGAGAGCATGTGAGTGTATGTGTGTCCTTGTAAGTGTTCATGTGTATGAGTGCATGTGTGTATTGGGAGGTTAATGACTATATTGTGTGTGTACATGTAGAAGCCAGAGGGACAACTATTTTTTGGTTTTTGAGACAGAGTATTTTCTCAGGCCTGAAACAGGAGATAGGGCTGGCTAGCTAACAAGTCTCAGTGGTCTGCCCATTTCTATCTGCCATGTCCTGAGACTATAAATGTGCAACATCACTCCTAGTGTTTTTAGTGTAGATCCTGAGAATCCAACTTGATCCCTCATGCTTAAGTTTAGCAAGAACTTTCCAAAATGAGCTCTTGCCCAGCCTCTATCTCCCCTTTAAACAACCTCCTTTCCACTGCCTGTGCATCAGAAAGATAGGGTCAGCACTTTTCCTCAGAGCAGCTGTTGAGTCCAGATGGTGGAGATGCACATGACATAAAGGGTGATATACATTTTACAGTTGACAACGTGGTTTTCTCAGTAGTCAGAGTATTTGATTTCCACATTCAATGACTATAAAGGATTGGGCCATTCTAGTTATATGTAATTTTTGGTGAGATAGTCATTGCAATAAATTATCACAAGCATGAATAATTTATCCATTGAGAAATCTTAAAAATAGTATCTCTGCTGTCACCCCAGGATATACCCTTGCTCATCTAATCGTTTCTCTGTCTTTAAGAGTAATGGTGATCCCTGCAGACACTTCCATTGTGCATTGATTGTTAATTGAGAACTTAGTCCAGGAGCAATGGTGCCTGAGATGTAAATAATGAGCAATACATCTGAGAATTATAGGGGTTACTTTTATAACTGCCTTGGTTAGTTGACCAATCAGTTAGGTTGCTTGGTTTGCAGCAAGATTTTGATAGATAGCCCTCATAGTACCCCTGGTGCTCTCTATGTAGACAAGACTGGCCTCAGAGTTGTGATTGTCCTGCCACTGTCTCTCAAGTGCTGTGCTGATAGGATGCACCACCACCCTGCTCACCTTTATGTTTCCATAAAATGTAGGATTATTCTTAAGATTAGAAAACCAAGAATTTAACACATTTGTCAGAACAATTGCTTTAAATTGGGGTCATCAAGCTTTCTGATACCACAGACAATGGTTAATACTTCAGTTGATTATACAGCGCTATTCCATCACAAATAAAAATATTTTGGTTCTAAGGCAGTGATGTATAATTTGTGTGCATCTCACAGGAAGCAACACAATCTGAGCTGCTGCTTCAGAGCATTACAGGGATCATGCAATAGAAGCATGTGCGTGTGCTGATAATGTCAGAAGCAATACAATGACTTCCAAATCCTTAATGCCAGGAGATCCAGCAGCCACAGGGCTCAGGCCACCTATGAACCCCGCCCCCCTAAGATGATTGAGTACCTGCACCTCAGTCACTGGACTCTGAAGATTTTCTGGAAACTAGTCAGCCATTATGTATTTATGAATTCCTTAATCGTTTTTATGTTTTGTGGTACTAAGGATTGAACCAGGGCCTCCTGGATGTTAGGCAAACCCTCTACCGACAGGATATATGTTCAGCCTATGACCAGTCATTGTGAGAGGCCTAGAAAGGTAAGGTTGTATGTCTACTTCCCTAAAAGACTCTCTTGGGTCCTTTGAGGGAGCACTTGCCATCTTCTTTCTCTCATTCTTTGTAATGGACTTTGGGTATAAAAGAATTTATAGTTTGCAATCAAAATTTTCTCCAGAATGTAATGAACTATATCTGTGGTGTCAGCTTTCTTCACAACATTTTCCAGCCAGGCATGGTGGCTCATGCTTGTAATCTAAGCAGTCAGGAGGTTAAGGCTGGAAGATTTGAATTGGTGAACAAACAGCCTAGACTACACAGAGTGAATTCAAGACAAGGTGAGAACCTGCCTTAAACATACAAACAAACAAACAAACAAACAAAAAGCAAACAGGAAAAATAGACGTTTAACATCTAGATTTTGAATAAAGAAGGCAATCTACATGTTTACCCCTGTGGAAGTTGGGCATCTTTCCATTTTCTTTAAATTTAAATTTAATTCAATTGTATATCCTTCCAGAATTATAATAATGTTTTTATGGGCCTCTGGTTAGTTTCAGAATTCAAATGATGATGTTGAAAGTAATATTCAGAAAAGACAGGACTGGATATTTTACAACAGATCACTTACCCAATTCAGAAGAAAAAGAATTAACATACAAAGGTCCCTGGATTTGGAACTACCCCTGGGCCTTGGCAGCCTCTTACACACACAGTTTCATAGATGCTATCATAAAAAGGGCCTTTCTGTGTCTGTGATAAATTAAAACAAAAAAGTAGACTGCTTTGAGGATTCCTCTGAGTCCACACAGAGTAAGGACTGTGTCTAAGTCACAAATAGCAACCATGTTTACTCTGTACACCCTTAGGAGTAGCCGCCTTACTAGTCACAGTTCCAGTCATGCCTATTCTTCCCTGTACGAGAGATCACTTGATCCCTGCTTCCTACTCCAGACTGAAGCCCAATTCTGTGTGTGTGTGTGTGTGTGTGTGTGTGTGTGTGTGTGTGTGTGTGTGTACCAGAAGTCAATGTCAAATGTCTTCTCCAGTTAGCACCCATCTTAGTTTTGAGACAGGGACACTTGTTGAAGTTGGAGCTCACCAATTTAACCAGACTGGCTGCCCAACAAACCCACAGTTCCTCTTGTCTCTACCTTGTTAGTGTAGGGATCCTAGGCATGGTGGACACATCCAGCTTCCAACTGGGATCTGAACTCAGGGTCTCATACTTCTGCAACAAGTACTTTACCAATGGATCTATCTCCCCAGCCCAAGGTACCATACATTTTTTTAAACCCTACTGGACTACTCTTTTAATGCTAATTTCACTTTTCTACAGAAGGCCAAAATTTTTATAGTGTTTAGCCAATTCACGCACATCTCAAATTTTTAAGCCTTTGATTAATAGGAATGAACCATAAGATTACTTGAACACAACAAAATATGTCAAATATTCTGAAAGAGGTGCAACCTTTACCAATACATGTGGCATGTGGCAAATTCAACACAAGGGTGTTTGAATTAGATACATATACACACCGGAAATCCTAAAATTGACGCAAAACTAATAGACGTGCAGAGACGTAAGATTTATAAGCAGACGTCATCTATTCACTTCAGTACCAAACTTACAGAAAGAAAGGCATGATTTATGCTTGAGTATTTGTAAGGCTTTATGCCCCTTATTTAAACCAGTCATTGTGGGCCCTATACTACCTGAGTCTTAGTTATGTGCTTAGCATTTTGCACAGACAATACTCTGTATTAGTTTCTACCTAGTAGCATTTAGGTCGCAATTTGTTTTCACAATTCTTCTGTTGCTTCACCCTGCCAGTCAAATTCTAAAGCCAACACTTGGTTGAACAGAAATACACTGAAAAGGAAATAAGAGAAAATTAATTACAAGCCCTTCAAATGCAAATGTACTATTGTTTCAGTATTAACCACGAAGTAAATGCTGAAAGAGAAAAGTATGGGATCATTTGTAGTAAGTAATTTATTCCATCTGAATTGTATCTCAGACTGCAATCTTCAGATTTCTCATGCTCACAGAACGAGAAGCATGGCCCAGGACGTGCAGAAGTGTTTGTCTACAGTTCTGATCTCTGAAAAAAAAATGTACTTTGTTCACTGTTGACTGCCCCATGAGGATTCCAGGAAAAAAAAAATGAGTAAAGAGATGGATGGGGTGACAAAGAAGATCCTGGTGAAAGGGGGCTTAGGGTTTGCTGTCACTGAAGGCTAAGGATTAGATTAGAAATATTTTTGTTCCAGTCCATTCAGGAATCAATCATACTATTCTGTAGGGATGCTGAGGAAAATTACAGTTTGACCTGCCATAGAGGAAGCTTTCATCCTGGGGCGCTTGTGAATAGCTCCTTGTAATTCAAGGGGCGTGAGCGCATCATTATACAGCCAATGTGCCCTGACTCAGCTTAACACATCCTGGCTTTGCTATATCTCAGTAGTATTTTAGAGTTTACTCTTGTGCATGTATGCATTCACACATATATATGCACCATATCATGAAATAAAATACTAGTAATAAGAACTTTAACACTGATCTGAAACTCAAATTTTTATATATCTATAAAGTATTTTTAATTGAAAGTAATTAGGAATAAGTAGTCTGTCGACATTTTTGTGTTGTTAGACTTCAAGTTTAATTAGCTGCTTGTTAGTAACTCCAAGGAAACAAATGCAACTACTGTTAGCAGATTGCATGGCTCCTTTCAAACTATGAGAGCTAGTTAGCCCTAAGTGAGGAGGCTTCCAGGTCAGATGCAGAACACTCAAACCCAGTGTCTGAAGTATGCTGTCTTCTGCAGTAGGATCTTACTTCCTTTTCACAGAAGGTAGCAAGGGCAATTTCCATAGCCTGTATTGTTTGAAGAGTGTGTCTCTTAGATTCCTCTGACCGGCAACCCAAAAGGAGCATTCCCATGCCTCTCCTGGGGGGTTGTTACATAGTTGTCATTTCAATCGGTGTAACTTCAATTCAATTATATATATATATGTATATATGTACATATATATATATCATATAATGTAAACTTAAATACATATGGGTGTATATATACAACATATAGTATATGATATAAACTTAAGTATATGTAATGTAATATGTGTAATATATTAAAATACATATATGTTATATTATATTATATTATATTATATTATACTCGCTTTTAAGGTAAGGTTCCAAATGTTAAATGTTTTGTTGTATGGATAGTATAAAATTCATGGCCATGTGACAGGAAGTTGGTTTAATGCTGAGCTAGATTATGTTAAAATTCTTTTTTATTGATTTTTGGAGAATTTTTGATCATATCCATTCCTTTCCCCCAACTCCTTCCAGAAATACTCCATTTGCTTACGTGCTCAACTCTGTGTTGTTATAAAAAATATCCTAATTGAACCATATTTATGCTGCCATATACTCTTGAATGTGTAGCCTTCATTGGAGTGTGATAAACTTACCAGAGGCCATGTTCTTATAAAAACACAGCTCTCCATCTCCCAGCAGCTGTTGCTGGTCAACAATTCCTCGCCTGGGTATGGTACTTTATGCCCATCTCCTCTCTTTATGCTGAGTCTCTGTCTGGCTTGAGCTTTCTAAGGTCTTGTGTGTGTTATCACAACCACTGTGAATCCATATGTTCAAATACCCTGCTATGTCCTGAAAACCATTTTCTTGAAGACCTCCCAACTTCTAGCTCTTACCCTCTTTCCAGCCCTCTTTTTCAACGATCCTTGAGCCTTGGGAAGAAAGGATGTGATATAGGTGGCCATTAAGGCTGAACATCCCAGTCTCCTATTCTCTGCACCTTCACCAGTTGTTGGTCTCTGTGTAAATCAGCATCTACTGCAAATAGAAGTCTCTTTAATGCAGACTGAGAGATGTATTGATCTGGAGAAAGAAGCTGGAGGGAGGGTATATTAAAATACTTAACAGTTGTTTAACAAGTATCTCCATTTGTATATTCATTTTTACTTAACCTGCAAATTTCTGTATTTGTTTATTCTTATTGACCACATAATGAAAATTAAGTACATGCATTGAGTATCTGTGGCTATGTTATGGCAAGAATTATATATAAAAACTGGTGGTATGTAAGAATCCCCCTTTCTCCATATCCTTATTAATACTTGCTTTTTTTGTTCTTCCATTTTTGGGGGGGGGGAGTGTTTCTTTGTTTTGTTTTGGTTTTGGTTTTGTTTTTGCCTTTTTAATGATAACAACTCTAAGCAGGAGAGGTGACAGCTTACAGTGGTTTTTATTTGAATTCTCCGGTAGTTAGTGATTTTATTTTTTCATGTATAGTCATGTGTATTTCTTTTGAGATTTATGTATTCAGATCTCTAGCTTATTTTCTTTTATATTCAATATTTTAAAGGGTAATAGGTGGTTTTTACTGAGAATTAGTTTTTTTCATACACTATATTCTGATTAGTTCCTAATCAATCCTAATTCCCTCCCCTTACCTAATCTCAGATCCTCCCCATGTCTGTATCCATTCAACTCTATACCTTTTCCCCCTGTCTTTAGAAAACAACAGGCAAATAATAAAAAATAATAATAATAAAACACAACAAAAAAGTAAAAGAAAATGCATGAGAAACCCATATACATGCACACAAACACTGAACCAAACTAAACGAAAACAACTTTCCCAAAACCAAAACCCCACAAATTAGAAGCCAAAATATATATAATTTATTTTCTAGTTGGCTTATTTGATGTTTTGTTATTGAGCCGTTTGAGGGCCAGTATAGATAAAATTGGTCAGATGCAGGAAGATTGCATACATTAGTTAATTTTTTATCCCTGTGACAAAAGTATCTGCATCAATAATGTAAAGGAAGAAGGATTTCTTTTGACTCCCATACTTTCAGAGGACTTCATTCATGGTCACTTGGCCCTGTGTGCTTTGGCAAAATGCCATGGTGGCATGAACGTGTCATCAGGGACACTGTGACAAATCCTGAAGAGAACCAGGGAGGCTACAGTTGAAACGCAATCAGAGTTTCAATTCTGGACAACATCTGTCTTGATCTGGACAAGTTATCGCCTCTCTAAGACTATAAGTCCATTGCTACTCTCTTTGGCAGTGTGAACCTGGAACAGTGGAGCCTAAAGAAAATGAGGGAGGCTAAAAAGTCTCACACAATAGCAAACTTTATTCAGAGCATCAGACAGTTCATTTTCTGAAGGTATTCTTAAGAGAAAGCAAGGTCACATGAGCCAAGTTCACTTTAGTTCAGGTTGTAGACAGGTGCAAGGACAAGGTCATATGATTTAAGTTGTATACAGTCATGGGGACAACCCGTACCTTGAAACATTATCTAAATAACAATAAAATGATGGGTAATCTGAAAAAAATTCTGATTTATCACATCTAAGAGGGACATGAAAGTCCATTCTTAGAACAACCCATGTTATAGAAAAACTGATTATAAGACTTTTGTCTTGTTTCTTTGCAGTTTTCCCAAGTTCTCAAAAATTCCCACACAGATTCATTCATGGGCTATGCTCCGACAAATACCTTTTGTAGAAAGAGATGTAAATAATGCTGTACTATCTGTCTACTAAGTGTTGTGAGAGTGAAATTTAGGCATATTCCACACAGCATAGCACAGTGCTTTCAGATAGTAAATGTATCTGCTGTTGATTGTATTGCTATTTTATTAGCAAATCATGGGAAATTAAGTTTATTTTTATTTCAGGTGTTATTTGGGCAGTTGCAATTTTTAACAGCTGCCTTTTTAAAATGGAAAGATGGAGATGGCAACAATCTCAGCCAGTAGAAAATCAAAACTATTAAGGCAGAGGTAACACGAATACTGTTTCACCAACAGAAACACTGAGATGCCTTATAACACGTTGCTAAGCAGAGTCATAGGGACGTCGGGAATGAACACAGTGAAGAGTAATGAGCAGCAATAATTAAAGCTTCACCAGATATACATAGACACTCACAAAACTCCTCTTGGGGCGTTGATGAAGTCAGCCAGGAGCAGAAGGAAGGATAGTTATCAACCCCCCACTGTGAAGGCCCTCCCCCTCCTCTGTGCAGTTTCTTCCCCAGTATGAGGAATGGCAAGTTTGGTTGTTGAAGCTCTTCCTTAACCAGGTCCTTAATGCTCATTGCAAGTGAATAGACTACTGGATACCAGGGAGGATGGTGGCCTGTGGAGCTTCTCTAAGCAACTGAGCTCAAGCGTGGGAAGTACATAAATCAAATTCACTGCTGCCATGTGGTGCTGAGAAAGTTTATGAGAAAAAAAAATCATTTAACATCTAAATGTGAAAGTATTCTGCAACTTTTTTAACAGCCATCACTGTCCTCAAAAGCCAGATGGTGATTGGTGGACCTGTCCTACCTTTCCTCTCTGCTGTCCTCAAGACTCTCCGTGAGACCATGTTCAGTTTCCCCACCATGCAGGGATGTGCAGACAGCCTCATTACAGAGCAACAGATGCAAACGTGTTTACGGAGCTTAAAGCTGCACATGACTTTCATAGGTCAGTAGCTGGGTAGTGGAATTAAGTTGTCCTGCTCCTTTGTGACAAGATCTCAGTCTTTCCACCTGTGCATTCCTTCATGATAGTTAAAGATACAGGGGCATTTCAGGCCAGGGTACTACCATGCTCCATCGTCATCTCAACACACTGCACTGCTGGGTTTTGCACTGCTGTCCATTGCAATAGGTACCCAAGTGTGTGCTTGATAGAGCTCCAAATCCCTCAGGCTTCCTCCGCAGGGCCCTTATTTTCACTTTCTTTAAATCAGCAGATGAAGAGAGTGCCTCTTGATTACATAGCCCAAAATGAAGAGAAGTGGTTTCTCAAAGGACACTAAGGGAAAGATGCCAGGAGACGCAGGCATGGGTGCTGCAGGGCATGGTTAATATGCCTTGGTATCAGTTCCCATGCCTCCTCTACTTGGACATTTTCATCACTAGCAGTACCCCCTCCCCAGTCACGGTGAGCTTCTATAGACCAGTTTCTATTCTTTGCTTGGAAATTTTGGAAATTCCTTAAGAAGTGACCAGGTGCAACCCAGTAGACAGATGTGGCAGACCAAGATCCATAGTTTACCCACTTTACTTGGAGACTCCTCCCCAGTAGTCCCCATGAAAAACACAGTTTCTCTGGATCTCAATGATACCCCCTTCCCCTCTGAGAGGCAGAGTCAGCTTGAACCCCTACCAGTGGCTCGGGAACTTTATTCTTCAAGTGTTGGAGGAATGGGGGGAGACCTATTAGTTTTGAGCATTATCCATCCCCCATGCCAGTTACATATAGTTTCTTCCATCATATCCCACTGTAATGATGACATGGGAGTTCAGAGAAATGCAGGGACATGCCAGTGTCAAACCACCTGTAAGAAGCAGAATGTGAATTCAAGTTGATGATTCCTCTTCTCTAAAACCTGTGTTTTTAAACACTACCTAAAGTAACATTAGCAGCATATGTATTTAACGTAAGTATACATTGACTGAATATCTATTATCAAGGAATGTGCTCAGTGGTATTTGGATAACAAAGAGTGTGAACCTGTTTTCCCCAGAAATAAGGGAATGGAAAAGGAAGAGAGAGAGAAATAAAAGCTCTGTGTAATGACAGATGTCTAGCTGTGCTGGTAGCATGGAGAACATGTAGGAAGCCAGTTTCAACAGAACTAACATCATCATCTATTGCAACATGAGTTTCCTCAGCAGGGTACATACAGTATGTGACTTATTTAAGTACTGACATCGAGTCCCCAAAGAAATTAGCCACATCCTGGGCAGCAACTTGGGAATTGATGCAACACCTGAGAAATCAGGGCACTGAGCAGTGTACATGACACTCCCATATAAGGTATGTCAGTTTTGCCCCAGGCTGCTGTGCCCTGGGAAAACCCCCATTGGAGAATGGTACACATCAATGTACAAGAACATGACTTTTGCTAAGATCTAAACAAAATGAACAATGAGAGCATTTCCTTATTCCTGTTACCTGGAGAAGCTAAAATATCTCTGTGTATTCTTCACCCCATAGATACTAAGTGGATTTCTCTCAGCTTTGGCAAAGTATATGGGGCTTTTACTCAATTGTGACATCAGCAAAATACTCCACCCAAATCAATCTCTACACACTTGCCATTCAAACTTACATAAATTTTAGAAGGGCTGTGCCCAAGAAGTCAAGGAGTCATCTCTTTGCCATGATCCATAATATGCAGCTAGGTGTCTTACAGAAAATGAGCAGGTGTATATAATCTACCTGTTTGGCAGACAGCCCATGGAGGTGTTCTCAGGTGGGTTTTTCTAAGAGCCAGGAGTCTGTAACTGGGAACAGAAGAATGTCAGGAAATTCTGCTTGCTTCTTTCTCCACCCAATATCCTGAGGCTTCTTTACTTGAGCCTATTTCTATCATTGGAGTTCTGCAATAGTGGCTACAGACCTCATTTCACATATTACAAGGGTTTACAGTATGGCCCTGGAGGGAAGTATGGTTCTGCCTCTCTGACATTTGGGCTATTCTCAGTACAGCTGGCCCTGAAACAAAAGTCACGGGGGAGGGGGCAGTGTAGAGGGAGTGACGTGCTAAGTTTTCCCTGAATTGATGTGGGAGTATATTGGTTGGTGTTCAATAATAATGTATAAGCTAGAAAACATAACTACCAGAGACCCCCACCTAGCATAAGAATAGAAACTTCTGCTTTTACACTTACAAGTAACAAGGTCTTACTTAGATCAGTGGTTCTCAAGCTATAAGTCATGACCCATATGGGGTCACATATGGGATTTCCTGCAAATCAGACATTACCATTCATAGCAGCAGCAAAATTAAAGGTATGAAGTAGCAATTTATGGTAATTTTATGACTAGGGTCAACACAGCATGAGGAACTGTATTAAAGGGTCGCAACAGTCAGAAGGTTGAGGGCCACTAGCCCAAATGATGAATTCTAAGTAAAGCATGAGCATATCACATCTTCACTAGTCTGACCTGTAGCAGACTGTTGCTTGAGAGTATGAGGGAGTGAATATAAGATGGGGATTTGGAGAAGCATGCTGTGTCCTGAGATAACATGGATCTTCTGAGAAGGGAGGAAATGGTAGTTCTGGTATAAGCTGCAACAATTTAGTTGGGCCAATAAAAGGGAAATTATGTATGAATATATTCATATGAAATATTTATATTACTGGATTTAATTAAACTAGTGTTTTATCATTGTTAAGAAAAAAGTAGTCACAATACCCAGAGAAAGATCTACTCCCAAGCACTCTAACATGCCCAGGATCATAGGATCAGAGGTGAGGAGGACATAACATCTGCCACAACAACGGAAGTAACTGGGACCAGGAGGACCCAGGCACCCAGGAACTCCACCCGACCAGTGGCACAGGTTTCTTCTAGTCTGAGCCAGTGCCCTGAGCAGACCCTGGATGCAAACTCTGCAGCCAGTCCCTACAACACCCAGAGGAAGATCCACTCCCAGGTGCACCAACAGTCCCAGGATCATAGGAACAGAGCCAGTCCCACAACATCAAGAGGAAGCTCCACTCCCAGGCACTCTAACACTCCCAGGACCACAGAACCACAGGATCCCAGGATCCCAGGAGCTTGGTCACACCAGGATCACAGAGGCAGCTTGACTCCTGGGAGCTCTGACCCACCCAGGATCTCAGGATCACAAAGACAGCTCTGACATAACCAGGATCACAGAAAGGACAGGCTCCAGTCAGATATAGTGAGAGCAAGTAGCACTAGAGATAATCAGACAAGCATAAGAACATAAGCAACAGAAACCAAGGTTACTTGGCATCATCAGATCCCAATTCTTCCACCATAGCAAGTCCTGGATACACCATCACACCAGAAGAGCAAAATTTGGATCTAAAATCACTTCTCATGATGGTGATAGAGGACTTTTAGAAGGACTTAAATAACTCCCTTAAAGAAATACAGGAGAACACAGGTAAACAACTAGAAGCCCTTAAAGAGGAAACACAAAAATTCTTTAAAGAATTACAGGAAAACACAATCAAACAGGTGAAGGAAATGAACAAAACCATCCAAGAGCTAAAATTGGAAATAGAAACAATAAAGAAATCACAAAGGAAGACAACCCTGGAGTTAGAAAACCTAGGAAAGAGATCAGGAGTCATAGATGCAAGCATCACCAACAGAATACAAGAGATAGAAAAGAGAATCTCAGGTGCAGAAGATACCATAGAAAACATTGACACAACAGTCAAAGAAAATACAAAAAGCAAGAAAAAAGTAGTCAGTGTTGAGACTATAATGCTTACATTTTCAGCAAAACGTCTCACAGGATCAACTATATCACAAGATCAACTGTATGCCTGTGTCTCTTTCCTGTTTCTACCAATGGTGCTATGGCTTTGTGTCTCGGCTTAAGACCATCCTCATCTTGGAAAGCTGAGGTAGCAGGCCCTCCCACCTCCCACTGTTGTGAGAAACAAAAAAGGCAGTCCCTTGGTGCTGTAGCCTCTGGCACATGTAAGAAGCTGAATCCAACGAAGAGATTCTGCAAAAGGGATTTTCTTTACAAGTCTGCCAGTGAAGGTCTTTGCTTTTGTTGATTGGTTAGATACTAACAATGCTTTAAAATTATCTGGCAGGGAGAAAAAGGGGAAGTATTCCAGGGCCATATCAACAAAGGTAGAATCTACAATTCCACTTAAAACATCCACGGTGGCTTAGTGAAGAACATAATTAAAATCTTCCATTTTGGTGACTTTGAGTTCATTTTCCTTCTCATTGAATCCAGAGTTGCTATTGCTCGGGTTTTTCCAGCCTTTGATGGAATGTATTATTTCTTCTCTAGGAAAGAGTACACTGTGGGTCCCCTTGAGAGCACATAGAGGATAGTCTTGGGGTTTAGTGACAGAATTAAGAATGTTTGGGTTGAGAAGCCAGAGTTAACTTGTCTGACCTGAACACGTGCCAGGAACCTGTCATTTGGAGTCCTTGAAGGAATTAATTCTATGCCATTCCTAAGTGAAAGAAAAAAATATTAAGTCAATTCTTTTAGAGCACCTATTTTTAATGTTTCTCATGGACCATTTGTAGAGTGAAATATTGTCACTTGTCATACCAAATCATCCCTAAAATAGAAGGCACAGAAGTCGGGGTTAATGATAGAGAGACCTTACCTTGCTGACCAGGGAGGGCCACATTCTCAATCTGATTCCATACAGCTAACTCAAACATTTTCTAGGCTGCTATTGTACAGGGATTTAGCTACAAACTTCTGATTCCCACAACTTCCCATTCCAATTACTGAAATTGCCTGTGCAGCTAAATGCAGTGTGGAAACATACAGAGAACACAGAAGCAGGATCCACAGCAGCCTGTAGAAGTCTAGTGTTCTGGATACAGCCCGTCTGTCACTCCTAGCTTACACACAGCACTCACTCTTGATGTTTCTACTTCTCTATGCTCTGTATGTACCTGTCTAATCAAACAATGTAATATCAATGTGCCAAATGATTTGGTAATTGTTAAGGTGCCCTGTAAACACATAGATCCTTTTGTTGTGTTAGAGTAAACCAGTTACCAGTCCTTGGGCTGTGGAGCTTTTAAGATCAACCCATCATTTTTACTTGTCTCACATCTCTGGAAACTAAGGTTAAATGAAATTAAACCACCCCATCTATCTATGGTAGTCTAGGACCTCTTACAGTAACACCATTCATGGTTACTCGCATCTCACAACCTACTTGCCTCTCAAAGAGGTTGGATGCTAGGATCTCAAGTTATGGAAAAAGGGAGACCCGATTATTCATGCATAGTGCTTAGTTTTTGAGAACTTATACTCCTTAAAACAGTGATTCTCAAGTTATGGTTGAATAAGCCCTTCACAGGAGTCCTAAATCAGATATCTTGTATATCAGATATTTACATTATGATTCATAACAGTATCAAAATTACAGTTATGAAGTAACAATGAAAATAATTTTATGGTTGGGGCTCATCACAAAGTAAGGAACTGTAGGGTCGCAGCATTAGGAAGGTTGAAAACCACTGCCTTAAAGTGTTTCTACCAGGAGGCCTGGGGAAGACAAAGAGAGGGAGACCATCTTTGAGGGCCAGGAGGAAGAGGAACATACTCCCCTAAGCTGAAAAAAGAGAAGCAGACTGAATGAGACTTTAGCTCATTGGGGAAAGCCAGGGCCACTCTGCTGTAAAAAGGCAAGAACTGGAAGATGGTAACCCATGGGCCTCAAAGGAGACAGGACCATGCCCTGGGGGCTCCGAGCTTCAGTAGATGCTTTTGTCCCTACCTTAGCATCAAAACAACAGAGCCTCTGAGCTGAGGGAAACTTGTAAGATCCACAGCAGGTGTTGCAGTGCTGTCTAGCACCCTGAAGGCATCTGTGATGAGGGAGTCCCAGGAATTCCTGTTGTGAACGATTTCTTGTGGCCAAGCGTGATTCTAGTTCAACCATAAAGATAATTGGACTTACATATAAAGAAATAGGACTTTTTTAAAAATACTGGTTTGTAGTCAAGTTTTATGCCTGTGCTATTTGTATTTTTAAATGACAAGTGTGGGGATCACATTTACCTCAGTAAGTGAAAACAAGACATTTTTCTAGGTGTAGAAAGACTCAGCTTTAAAATTAGTCATTTGCTGGTGATGGGGTCAGGCGTATGATGAGATGAAGTTCTGTTTGTCCTCTGAGGCCTTTCCTGACCAGACCACTCTGTCCCTTGTAAACACATAACAAACTGCACTTGACTCTCTGCTGTGTAACTATCTGTGATACAACTGCCACTCGTATTAGACTTAGATAGATCATTAAGAATGGAGCCTGTGCCTTATTCTCAGTGAATCCCAGGGACAGGCCCAGGTACAGACACAGAAGATACCAGTAAACACACAAACTCACTCCATTATCCAGTAAACACCCAAACTCACTCTATCGTCTGAGCCAAGGATTTTCTTGCAAGGTTATTTCTTAGAAGTGTCTCAGTGCTACTTGTAGGTCAGTAGCTCCACACCTTCTCATTTGGAGGTTAAACGGCTGTCTTCTACAAACCTCCACTCTTCCTTTCCCATGATGAAGAGCACCAGCACAAAGTTACTGACTAGAATTTCCTTATTGTTGCTATCTGCACTTTTAACTCACATCAATTTGACAAAGTCAAAGTGATTTTCTAGTATGGTTGAGTCACTTGGCTTTGTGAGGATGCACACACAGAACCCATGCACACCCATGAATACACACTCACAGGCATTCACTCACACAAATACATAAAGGAGTACCTCACTGTTTTGAGATAAGACAAAACCAATCAAGATAAGAGAAAAAATACTCTGTAAATGTCTTGGTGCAGATGTCCCATTTCAAGCCTAACATAAGCCAACCTGACTACAACTATTCTATAAATAACTGACCATGCTTGTCTCATGCACACACACAAGCATACATACACACACACACACACACACACACACACACATACACACACACACACACACACACACACACACACACAGCAGGGTACAGAGGCCCAACACTGAACTTTGAAATGAAGGCAATAGGTTCAATTCCTCTGTCTAAATTTTTTATTCTCCCTGTTTGCTCATGTGTATGCAATTCCTGTATATGTATGGTGGCCAGAGGACAACCTCCTATGTCATCGTCAGAACACCAGTCACACTCCTTTTGAGACAAGACTTCTCATTGACCTGGAACTCACTAACTAGGCTAGACTAGTAAGCTCCATAAGCCATGGGGATGCACTTTTTTCTGCCTCCCAAGTGCTACAATTACAAGAAAATACCACCATGCCTGGAATTTTTATGTGGATCCTGGGACTTGAACTCAGGTCCTAATGTTTATAAGGCAAGTGCTTTACTGACTTTGTTCCTCATGTTCCTCCAAGTCTTTGTTTTTAGTGTCTTGGGTTTTTTCTTTTTATCTGTTATTTGCATCATGGGACTAATGAGAATATATCATCCTTTATTGTTTTTATCAACATAATTGAGCAATTTCTTTGTTAGGATGAACTTACACACATGTACGGAGATATACAGACACGTGGTGTCCCTTAAGATTTTATGGGAAATTCCACTGAGCAATCAACAGGGAGTGTTTTTCAAGATTACAGATAGATCTTATCAGAAAGGAACAAATTGTGTATCTTCTGGAAAGTTGTTGTGTTTGCCATTTTTTTTGAAAGTTTCATGCATGAATTTTGTATTTACATCATGTCTACCTCTCCCTGTGTCCCTCCAATACCCCTATCCTATTCACTCTCAAATTTATGATCTCATCTTAATTACTGTTATATACATATATATGTGACTTATAAATATGTAGATGTACCTAGATATCTCATATATAACCTAGTGAATCAATTTAGCATTGTTCATATGTATATGTGTTTCAAGTGGTTACACTTAATATTGGATAACCTATTGAGGAACTCATTTTGAGTGAAGACTTAGTCTCTCACTTTGAGAGTAGCACTGATTTTCCTGTAACTCTTCATCTCAGGGTAGGGCCTTCTGAGAATTCCCCTCATCCATGTTAGCATCTCAACTTGTGTCATTATGCAAGCCTTGTTTAGGCACACATATTGTTCAATTCCATTAGCATAACTTCCCTGTCATATCTGTAAGACACTGTATATCTGTAGTCTCTGGGTCTTCTGGCTCTTAAAACTGTTCTACTCCTCCTCTGAGATGTTCCCTGAGATTTAGGTATAGGGGTTGTGTTGTAGATGCTGTGGTTAAAGTCTTTGAAATGTGATTTTTAAAAATTTGAAAAACAAATCTACAGTACCAATTATATGAAATAAATAATGTGAAGTTAAACACAGAGGAGAGAAAGCTCAGTAGGAAAGATAACATGTAATTACTAAATGTAAACACAAAAGAAAAGTTGGACAGAGGTTGAAATTACCAGTGAATTCCAGCGGGTTCTTAGTGATGGGATAAACTGAAGAGATGAGATTTGAAAGTGAGACCGACTGAGCTCATCATAAGTGCTGGGTGGAAGGGGGCTGACATGCTCTAACGGAATAAAATGGTGAGTCATTGTGAAAGTAGAAAGTCACTGGACAGGGAGCAGCTACATTTTACGGATGGTGAGTGGCTGAGGCAGAGCAATAAAGGGAGACAAACTGGAAGGGGCAATGTCAAGCCAAATGAGCCAAAGTAAACACATGAAGGGACCACCCTAAGTCATAGACAAAAATAAAGTAAAACAAAACAAACAAGCAAGCAAAACACACACCCAGCTCACTCTCTTGTTTACTATGGAATGAGGACAATACTATAGCGTGTTTGAAATCATAATCCCCAAGGAGGTTCACCTCCCACACAGGGCATTTCTCTCACCTGTGGTCAAAATCACCCAGTTGGAAATTCCAAAAACATAAACTACTAGATCTGATTTGAGAAGTTTCTTATTTGTCATGGGATCAACCCTCAGTGGCTTTGTGTTGAAATGAATATAGAGATCATATACAGTCACCCATTTCAAAAACAGAAGTTCAGGAAACAAAGTAGTTCACGAGTATAATCCCAACACTGGGAAGTGGATGCAGGGGGATTCGAGGTCAGCCTGGGTTACATAATAAAATTGTCTGCAGATACTCTGTCAGATCTCTATGGGAACTGCGCTTGTTCATTTCCCTTTTGTTACATTTTCCAAACTCTAGGGACAACAACATAATCAAAATGTCACCACCCTAAGTAGGGACAACTTCATGATATTGTTTCTTCCATGAAAATAAGGAACGTTTTGGATGTTGAAACTTACTTTATTTTTTCCTGTTTATGAACTGAAGACACATAAAATGCAGAAGAGTCATCCAATACTCAATTATTTTTAAGAATTCTGTTCTTAATAACCTGATGCATTTTTCTCCAGCATCATCCCTGCACATTTTGCTTCATAATAGGGGTCATGCTATATTTCATATAAGGTTCCCTTTACCGTTCTGTCACAAAAAAGGGGGGATATTTAAATAAGATACCTCATTCTAAAATGCTTTGCATTTGAAAGCCTTCAGCTCTGGATTTCTGCAATATGATTTTATCAAGGTCTTTAGCAGGAAGTAAAATTAGACATGGAAACTGCCTGTAAATTTAGAGAACCCATTTGGAGGGTCACAGTCAGCAACATCAGCAGATTCTATGGACTCCAATTTCTGTGACTTGCCAAGTGAATGAAGCCCAGAGACAATTTGACTGGTGCCTTCTGACTTTAATTAATGTTTAATAGTCAGTAGCAAAAATGTTCTTCCTCTCGTAACTTCTCATTAAGTCCCTTTTGAGTCAGTGAACACTATTTAGAAAGATGTGGATATTTTCCCTAATTACGGTAATTTTGACTACTGTCATAAATAAAATAAAAAAAAAAAAAACATTGCTCAACATCACACTGTCAGAGATCATTACAGATGTGTACACACTTCTCCCCTCCCCCTCCGGGAACCAATCCAGTCACGTCTGCAAATTAAATTTACTAAAAGATTTAAGAAAGAGAAGGAAAAGCCAAATATATCATCATATCTCATTCAGTCGATTCCAGAATAAAAGCAGAAGTGTATTCATCAAGATCCAGTGTTTAAACATTAGGGACTATTGATATAAAATTCTGTTTCTTCTAGTAAATTTCATTATTATAAAATCCCATTCATTCTGCAAAGCAAGAGTGAGTCGAGACAATGAATTTCCACATTTCCCGTGCTTGTTATTTCTGATTCTGCCGAGAAAGATCCATAAGGGTATAAGTGGCTCCTCTGAGATACACTAATTTATATGATAAGCAAGATTGAAAGAACTGGGCACATATGGCTTAGCTCCTTTCTCCTGCCTTCATCTTGGGAGGCAGATACCACAGGAAACTTGTGTTCTCTGTTCTTTCTATGTAGGAATAGTTGTGGTTTCCTGTTGTGGAAAGGGCAAGGCTACCTAATTACATGGTCCAGTCCTAGGAGGCCCATCTTTGCTGCCTGCTGTAATCAGTATTTAGAAGTATCAAGAGTTATTTTAATACTAGCCCCTCTCTAAAGCTCTTGGGAGGCTACAATGTGTTCTGTGTCTAGCCCTCTTTGAAGTCAGTGCTACTGAACAAAGGCTGGAAATTAAAAATGTAAAATGCCACACCCCTCTTAGGAATGGGTTTTGGGGTTTGGTTTAGTTGTTGTTGTTGTTGTTTTTAATTATCTTTAATCTTTTTTTTTTTTTTTTTTACAGTCCAGTCATTATCTTCCTCCAGGCCCACCCTCTGGCAGTTCCTCATCCCATTCCTCCTCCCTCCAACCCCCATCTTCAAGAGGATGTCCCTACCTCTCATACCCCAACCTTACCCTACTCCACTCCACCAGCCCTCCCCACTTCTTGGGGCCTCAAGTCTCTCAAGGGTTAGGTGCATCTTCTCTCACTGAGGCCAGACCAGGCAGTCTTGTGCTGTATATGACTATGTGTTGGGGCCTCTTACCAGCTAGTGTCTGCTGCCTGGTTGGTAGCTAAGTGTCTGGGAGATCTTGGGGGATCCAGGTTAGTTGAGACTGGTCTTTCTATGGGGTCGCCCTCCACGTTTTAAAGGAAGCTTTATTTTTTTTTCTTCCACATAACTCTGCTCTGAATTTCCATTTAGTTTTATTGTAAATACTGCTGTGCTCTCTATCCTTTCCTGTTCTATCCTGCATCTACTGCATTAGAAGGAGCTGTGGTGAAGGGCTGGAAGTGTCTTCAGCCCAAGTGTTTCTCAGCAGGAGGTCACTGGCAGTATCAATGCTTTACATTTTGATTATTTTTCCTTTGCCCACATTAGGAATTATCCTCCCTGTTTTACTGAGTTTTGATGAGACTTTCCCACACTCACAGCTGCCACAGGAGAGCAAGGATTTGCACTGGCCCAGCTCCAAGCCAGCAACTCCACAACTGCCACACTCTTCTTCATTTGACTGCCATGACCACTGAAGGAAGGGAAAGAAGGGATAGGAAAAGGTGGTCCATAAGGAAAACGGAATAGGGTTGTGATTCCGGAGCCAACCATAGCCTGCTAGCTCCTGACCAAGCATCAGGCCACAGCTTTGTTTTCCTTCTGCTCCCAAGCAGGTTAAGCCATAAGCAGGAAACAGGGAGTTAATTAAATTTCTCAATTGCAAGAGTATACTTTTCCTGGGTACTTCAGACACAGCATTGAGAGTGATTCCACAGTGCTTTATAAAATACCTCAATTTTGCTATTGGTTATTTTGGACTTACCACAACTGTTTTTCATTGTGGAACAACAGGGTTGACATTGTTTCTTCCATATCTGACCAGGGCTTTGCAAAGGTGACTACAAAAGACAACAGAAGAATTCTTAGCCCTGAGGAGGTATAGATGTGAACCTAGCATGGTGGCACACACACCTGTAACTCAAGCACTCAAGAAAGCTGAGACAGGAGTATTTTGAGTTCAAGGTCACCCTTGAGAATCCTATCTTAAACAAATACAAAGGAAAAAAGTGACATACACACCACACACACACACACACACACATACACACACACACAACACACATACACACACACACAAGCATTGATTCCTTTGTGTTACCACAATAAAACAATTACTTTAGAGAAAGCTGCAGATATTACCTATTCTCTCTCAAGTGCTCTGACTCCGTCGATGTACTTGTGAGTGGAATAGGATTTTTCCCCATCCTGTTACTCTAGGAACAAGAGATGCCAGGTTTCTTCTGAGCCATGATGACTGACCATTTTCTGATTTCTCTCATTCTCTTTCTTACAGTTTTACATGTTTAATCTTCTGCTTTCAGGTTTCTATGTTTGATCATGAAACTGTGCCATAGCTGAAATGTAATCTTCAAAGCATTACATGTAAAAAGGTAAATAAAAAGATCATTCGCAATGTAGGTCAAAAGCACCCTGACCTGGGGGAAGATCTAAGTGGAACCATGAGAAAATAAACAAACCTTTTATGTAAGTCCAGTTAGTGACAGAAAGATAGAAAGATAGCCTGATTTGTACAAAGTCAACTTTTGTAGCACTGCTTTGTTTTTTCTGTTTTGTTGTTT
>NW_022196900.1:10299364-10305353 GCF_008632895.1 Mastomys coucha
CACTTCTAGGCTTGTATGAGCCTAGAAGCATCACTGAGAACCACAAAGAGGCAGCTTGTCTATCCTAGGTGAGCCAAAATATTCCAGTAGACCAGTGACTTGACCTGCAATGAGCTCAAAGAGCATCTAAGCCCTCAAAATCCTGTTCTTGGTGCTTTCTTTGAGTTGTGTGAATATTCTTGACACTCTTTTTCTTAAAGAAAGAAACTGAGGTGCTACAATATGTTGGTGATCTGCCCATAGCCCTAAGCTACAAACACACACACACACACACACACACACACACACACACACACACACACACACCAAGGATCAAAGGAGAAGCTGATTGAAACTTTGGTCTAAAATATAAATACATGCACTGTACCATTCAGGGGTGCTTCTAGTATGGAATGATATTAATTTGTGGGTGTTTGAATTTTTATTTATTTTATTTATTTTTACGTGTATGAGTGTTTTGTCTGCATAAATGTCTGTTGTGCACCATGTGCATGCCAGGGGAGGCCAAGAGAAGTCAGATCTTCTGAGACTGGAATTACAGAGCATTGTGAGCCACCACGTGGGTGCTGAGAATTGAACTTGGGCCCTCTGGAAGAACAGCCAGCACTCTTAACTAATGGGTCATCTCTCCAACCCTGGAATGGTATTGGTCTTATAATCACTTCCCTAGTTCACTGGTTACCAGATTACACCTGTGACTTTACAGAGAGATTCAAACTACACTAACATATCAACTTCAACACTACTTTTAGGAAGTAAATAAACCTTAAGTGCTCTCCATAGCTGGGACTGGTGATATAAAATGAAAAGTTAGCCTCTTTTGCCTAGATACTAATGCCTTGATATTGGATTCCCCAGACTCCAAGGGTGAGGTCCAGTTAATATCTATTGACTATAAATTACCTGATCTCTGGTTATTTTATTATAGCAAAATAAATTAAGGCAGGAGTTAGGACTTGAATCTCAAGACCCTGTTATTCAGAAATATACCAGAACAATTTTGTTATGGACCCTATAAGGAAGGCAAGACCATTTATTTAAAAGGATTCTACAAGTCATTTTTAGGGCATCATCATCTAACTACAACCTTGGCTAAGTCTGTTTGGCCCCTTACATCATTGTAGTATTGACTCTCCCTCCTTCCCAGACCTTCAGAAGTCCAGAGTTCTGCTCAACATTCGCACTTGAGTGGGAGAGGCAGTTGGAAGAGAATAAATAGAAGGCCTTATGCTCACACCGTTTGCTGTTTCATTCTCCTGAACCTGTGCATTTAGTGTAGTTGCTATGCTGTCTCTCTGCCCTTCTCTGCTATTGAAGTTTTCATTCTTGTCCTTTTAACATCAGCATGGGGTTTGCTTTTCTTTATTGTTTTGAGCACTTTATCCATAAATAAACCCATTCACAAACTTCAGTTACTTTTAGAAAACATGAAGCAAAGGGAATTTCTCCTTACAATCCAGTAAATTAGTTAGAATTTCATAGTTAGATATTTCAGTTCTAATAAGTCTTGCGTTATCTGGAATGTTTTCTACCTTTTTTACCCTAAGAAACTATCTCTCTGATTCCTCCTTCCTCTTCATTTCCATGTATCAAATATCAGAGCATTAAAAATACAGAACAAGTTCTCGTTATCTTGTCCCCACAAGTCTGTGTCTGCAGGGTTTATTTTCCACCTGTACATCTCAAAGTGTGCTTGCCTTAAAAGAAAAAAAAATAAAAGTTTTATACCTTAGATGAATTCTTCAAGAACTTATTAAGTTGAAATATATGTGTATATGAGCATGTGATTATGTCCATGAACTAGAAACACATATGCCAAAAGTTCAGAGGATAGCACTAACAGTTAAAACACATTTACTTAGAAAGGCTTCACCAGTGCATACTAAATCAATGATGCTTCTTACAGAGTTGGATCAGAGAAATCCAGGATGTGTATATTTTAATGGATCTTTCTGTCTGATTGTCCTATCAGCTCTCACATTTTACTCCCTCAAGATTATAACTTCTATGATATGAAACTATTTAAGGGCATAGATTGAACAATCAGGAAAATCATGTTTTTCTATTGAATATAATAATTCATACATGATTGTATCTACATTTCTGTTGTGATGGGCTCTGAAAATGGTGTGTTTATATTAGTGTTGAAGAAACTTCCCACCCATGGCAGACTGCAGGTAAAGGGTGATGCTCATAGTCTGTACATTACAAAGCTGCAAGTTTTCAGTTTTGCACCATTCATTTCATTCCCAAATGTTGCGGGATATTTGATCACACTGTGAACCCTAAGATTATGTTATTTACAGGGAAAACCAATTTCTAGGTGTGAAGCACCTCAGCCTTAGCACACACTGAAGGTAAAATTAGTGCTTAGAAGGAAATATCCATATTTGAAAGTGATGTCTAACTGAGTGGCAGACAAAGTGATGAATCAGAGAAAGATTTGACAAAATACAATATGCCCAACTCTCATGAGAAGAGAAACAAAAGGGAAGCTATTTAAAAGTGTACTACAATATGTAGTAGATGTGCAGCTTGTTCTTCATACAGGTTCCCCAACAACTGGAGCAGGTACTGTCACTGAATCTGGTGCCTGCCTGTGAACCCCAATCCCTTAGCTGAGCTGCCTTCTCTGCCCTCAGTGAGAGATGATGATGATGTACCTAGTTCTGAAGTGACTTGATTTGTCATGTTGGGAGTGTAATCCCTAGGGGAATCCCCTTCTCACAGAAGAGGAAGGGAATGGAGGGAGGAGCAGTGAGAGTGGGAGACTGAGAAAAGAGGGGTCTAATATGGGGATATAAAGTGAATGAATGAATAAGTAAATGTGTGGAAAAAAAGGAGAGAGAAGTGCAAAAAGGAGATGAGAGAAAGAGGCAGCTTTACTGGGACAGTTTTAGAGAGACAGGTTGCAAAGAGAGTACAAGCTAGCCACATGTGAAGACATAACTAGCCAGAGAATGAGAAGGAGCCAGAAGATTAGAACATACTGCCAAAGTCAATATGAGGCCAAGCAGAGCAGTTCAGGAGAGGCAGAGAGAGAGAAGCCAGATTGAATCAGTCAGCTTGGAGAGGAGTTTGAACCAGAACAGCTGAGTTGAACCAGCCTGCCAGAGTTCAGAAAGAACTAGAAAGGGTGAGCTTATTAAGCAGCACGTCCGAGAGGCTGAAAATATTCTAGGCCTAGATAAGTTTGTATGGAGACTAGAAGCTTCCAGGACTAGGTCTACGTTAGCAGACTGAGGCAGTAAGCCTCAGAGACAATTATTACAGAAGGGTTAAAGCTCCTTTTACACCTGTATGACTTTGTCTACCCAGGTAGATGGAGAGCTAAACAAGCAGACCAGCATCTGTTCCATTGGGGACTTTCCTAATAGAGAGAATTGCTCATTGTACTCATGTTCGTTACCCTTAAATGGGAGTCCTCAGCATTACAGATGCTAGCTCTCTGCTCTGCAAACTCAGCTCTTTCCTCAATTCCTGAAATTGGAAATGCTGAATCTGCAGCCACTATGATATTAGTCTCACTCTCAAGAAAAAAAAAGTATGCCTCTGGCATCTTTCATTTATCTTGGGAAAAAAAAACAAATACTCACATGCTTTGCTTCCATTTCCTTAAATTTCACTCTCAACAGATGATATATCTATGCACATTTTATTTCTAAGAAAAATGATTTCTCTATCCGCTTGGCTTTGTTGATTGTTTTAAAGTGTTCAGAATTACCAAGCACATTTAGTGCCTGTGGTGGATTCTCCCACTGATAGTACACCAATGCCCCCTACTGATAAATTCCCTAAACCCTTCCTAAGAAAAGAAGTGCTTAATCCCCTCATTTAGGAACTCAGCATCCACCATCTTCATCTGAAGATGTCTCCGGTCATCTTGTCTGCTTTATTAGCTTCTCGTTAGTGTAATTTCCTCTATTAGTCTTTACTAAAGTAGCCACGAAGTTATTTTAAGCTTGGCTGGCTTTATTAGAAAAGCAATAAAGGTATGAGCTGAGCTTTCTACCTGACAACCCAGTTACCGGGGCTAACATCTGGTTACAGTGATGTAATTCCTGTCATATTTATATTGGACGGGACACGGGCTCTTGAAATGTCTTCACATTTGCCAGTCTGTTTCTTTCGTATCTTTTGCACAGCTGCTTTAAAGAATTTCTTGGATCCCTCTAATACCTTCTCAAATATGTAAGTGTCAGGTCTGGGATTGACTTTCCCTGGTGGCATGTGGTACTTCACCCACCAAAGCAGCCCACTGAATCTTTGAACAATTCTTCAGAAAGTTCATGCCTATTTATCAGTGCTCAGTTTCCAGTCATGGGAGCCATCTCCACTCTGTTGCTGTGATAGCCGTTTTCACTGTAATAAATCTCACTCCTCTGAATTCTTCAAATATTTAAACAGAAGAGTCCTGTTCTTCTCAGGACAATCCTCTCTCCCCCAGGATTGGTAATGTCAACTGTCAGAGAAAGGGCAAATAAGTCTATAAATGTGAGATCAAAGAGCAGAATGCAATAGGTTATTAAATTCTTATTTAGAATGATAAGCTGATTGGTAGTCTCCCCTTCCTTCCCCTCTTTCTTCATTGTTACAATAACCCACGTTAAAATTTCTCAACTTTAACCATAAAGGAAACAGAAGGCAAAGTCAGTTTCTATGCTTATATCATTTCAATGCTACCCAAAAGATGCAATCTTGGGACTACTTTCATCGATGACTATAAATTATTGTTGACCTTCAGCTTAGTAATTAATTATTATTAATAATTTTATTCACAAATGATTTTGAGGATTTTTTAGCTAGGTACACTGTCTTTATATCATTGCCATTCCTCCATCTTTCCCTTTCAGCTCTTGTATCCCTTCCTACCATACTCTCCTCTTAAATTCATCTCCTCTTTTCTATACAATTGTTTATATACATATATATGTATCTATCATCTACCTATATACAGATATACACACATGCACATACACACAGTACTGATCCCAATCAGTGTTGTTCATAAAGAAAACTGTGTCCCTAAAGACAACTGACTCTCCCTCCCTTAGCAAAAGTCCACTTTCTATAGCTCTTCAACTAGAGGTGGAGTCGTTTGACCCATCATGTTAGGATATCAATGATTATGACCTTGTAGGGTAGCCATATTGGTGAGAGTTCATGAATACCACATCCTTGTTATGTCCTGAAGACACTACCTTACAGCAGTCCTCTGCCTCTGACAATCTTTCTGCTTCCTCTTCCAGGATGTTCCCTGAGCTTTGGATGTAGATATTCTGTTATAAATGTCCCATTTGGGGCTGGGTGCTCCACAGTCACTTATACTTCTCATTCTAACCAGATGTGGATCTCTGTAATAGCTTCCATCTGAGAGAAAAAGAAGGCTCTTTGATGAGTGTGGCAGCTGTAAATTGTCTTGGTATAAGAATAAGTACTTGGAAGGCAATTGCAAACTATTTTATTTTAGTAACATGATAGTACTGCGTTCTCCTCTATTATAGGTTCTTGACTATATTTACATGATGAGAAATAAGTTCCCTCCTAATGGTCAGACCTAAGCCAAATCAAACAGTTCTTGACCACCCTTCACATTAGTGATGTTATTGCACCACTAGTCCTATCTTCCCAGGTAGGTTGTTATAATCTGCAAGATTTACAACTAGCCAGGACTGTTATTAACTCTTCTCCCCCAACAGTTTGCACAGCACCTTCTGTACTGTACCAGCTTGACTTCTTTAGGTTCTATTACCCAACTGTGAGGTGTCTCAGCAATATGATCTTATGCTCAAGTTATGCCAGGCACCTGAAAGCAGTGGTGATACCCCTATATTGTTTTGAGAATCTCTTTTCCCTTCAACAACTAGAAAGGAGGTATCTCTGGCTTGAAACTTGGTTTTTTTGTTAGTCTATGGTTTGAGGAAGTGCTGCGCGCTATTTCCCGCCGGCAGGAAAAACGCAGCACAAACGGATTCTTCTGCAGTATAAG